>NC_080403.1:1816764-2119558 GCF_030265065.1 Corythoichthys intestinalis | reverse complement strand
GTTTGTATTACTCTAAAACACCTATGTAAATAGCACATTATAGTTTAATGAAAAGCAGAATAGATACACAATGCCATCTTATCACAGAAGCCCAACGTGTGCGTCACGAGCAAGATTGACGCACCAACTATCGCAATCAGTTCTCCTAACCACCGCAAGGACAAAAGAGCAGGGCGCTCTGTATTAAAACAAGTAGCGTCTCCCGGATAACAAGTTTATAGCGGGCGTTTGGGACGTCAAGACCAGTGTCTGTCGCTGTGGCAACCACGTCCCATCCACAGACCAACCTAACCACCCAAAACCGGATACAGAGGGATGGTCCCGAAACAACACTCAGCACACCTTGTTTTTCGGTGAGCCTTCTTCAAACTTTTGGAACATGGAGTCAGTACAAAGGGTTAACACAAGAGGTGCACGCGCGGAATTTCCGCCTTCCCGGTTGGCGCATGGAGGCGGTAAGCAGCGGAGCACCATTTCCGTTCCGCTGTCGCCGTCTCCGTGCGGCTTGGCCAGAGGGGCGAATTCCAATTCCATTTCTCATCTGATTCATGTTTTAACTTGTATGTGGGTCATTTTTTTGTAGGGTGACATTTAGATGTAACAGAGGGGGCGTTTTGTGCTAAAGTTAGCCCCCTAGCCTTGCTTTGCTAGCATAATAGCTAACATGAATTGATGAGAAATTTATCATTTTACAAATAAACCTTTTAAAATGATTCATTTCTATGATAGGTTTAAAAGAGTGGACACTTGTTGATCACACTGAATGTACTTCGCAAAATTGCTAAATCTGACTTTTTTTTTTTTTTTTTTTATGTAATCACAGTTAAATTTCCTGCAAATGATGTTATCACTGAGTTAATCAATAGGGACATTTCTTAGACACCAACACAACAGAGTGGACAGTGAAAAATATGGTTTTTAAAAAATATATGTATATGTAAACAGCAACATATGATTAAAGATAGTTTGTCCAGGATTATGAAATCAGAAAAATTGTTTTGGATTTTTTTTTTTCTACTTCTATACCCAGATAGCAGACCGATGTTGAATAAACGTTGATTTTCCATCAGAATCATCATACCGATGACACCCATACCGATGACACCTGACAGTGACGTTGAAACAACATTGATCCATGGTGTGTCAGGCGACAATGTTAATGTTGACAAACAGTTGATTTTGACTGACCAGGTAATATGATTGAAACGTCATCGAGTAATAGATGAGCGGGAGTTATGGTGAAAAAATAGCTGTGTTCGTGTTTGAGCAGGAAGACATCGTATTACCTCAAACGAACTCCACTGGAAGCGCCTCATTTAAGCATAGCCATCTTTAAAGGTAAGCCTGTTGCTTTTCTTCAGAGCCTTTATCAACAATAATGTCATAGAGTAGAATAAACCCTGTTTGTCACGTTGTGTCAGGCAAACCGTTTCGCGTACAATTTTGATGACAAAGTTGCCGAAATTGTAAGGAACGGTGCATTTGCTGATATTCGCAGACAAGCGAAGGCCTACTTAGCCTGGATGTTAGCTAAGTAAAACAGCACAGGCAAATGTAATGCTTTTTCCAATTAAAGCGCTAAAATCACTAGATATGACACAATCGAGCCTTGTCTAAATTTATTGAACGCAAAGACAGTGCGGTCATTTTTCCATCGTAGCGAGCTAACTAGCTAGCGCTGTTCCCATATGTAGCCCTAATGTGTTAGTTTTTATTCTTTATTAAATTAATTTTATCTTATTATTTCTTTATTATTTATTTATTTCTAATTTATTTTATTTTTTTATCGTTCATGTACAATATTTTATTAGCCGAGCTGTTTGTTCTGTCTGTAAATAAAGCAAGACCTCTAAATATGGGCATATTTGAAAGCATTAATAGCGTCATGCTTGAAAATGAAGGAAAACATAACATTGATTCAGCGTTGTTCCAAAATTCTTAATAATCGAAATTAGGGGTGTGACAAAATATCGAAGTGGTGATATATCGTGATACTTTGTATCACAAAAGGTTATCGATATGCTCCTGCCAAGAATCGAGATATCGTTTTAAAAAGGTGTCAATGTAAAAAAAATAAAAAGGAACCAACAAGTTGCTCCCAAAATTTTCCACCATAATAGTGTCTCAGTTAACTCTAGTGCTGCAACGATTATTCGATTAACTCGAGTATTCAATTCGAAAAAAGGATTCGAATTAAATTTTGCTGCTTCGAGTATTCGTTTAAGTGGCGTTGTAATGGTTTATTTTAAAAGTGTTTGCATTTACTTTTATTGATTTGGGTGGATACTATGGCTTCTAGTCTGCCTCATTTCACATGGCTGAATCCAAGTGCTCCCTGTTAAAGACCAACATAAGCTATGTTTTTGTTTGTGCTAATGTTTTATTTTAATGCATTTGTTATTTAGTTTAAAGGTATTTTAGCCTATTTTTGTGGGAACAATAGATCCTCATTTATTTTTCTATTCCCTTTTAGGGTCAGCTCAATTTAATTTTTCGTGTTCCTTATCCGATTACTCAATTATTCGAACTAATGGTTCATCGATTAATTGACTACTAAAATAATCGATAGCTGCAGCCCTAGTTGACTCTAAGGCTGCACTAATGGTGCACAACGCCGAATTCATTTGGACTGGGAACGTTCGTTCATTCGAAACCAGAGCATTCACAGCCATTCTGTCCGATTTTCAGTGCATTTACAGGTAATTTTCTGTTGAGTTTGAGTCACTGCCTATTCATTTGGGTGATTCCCAGGTGACTTCCTGTTCTGTAACTCAAACAGGAAGTGACGTGTAAAATACCCCAAAATCAACAGGAAGTAACTGAAAATCAACAGGTAAATAACCTTAAATAGCCCAAAATTACTAGCCTGGTACTCCAGACTCACCGCTGTTCCAGCTATTGAGTCTGGCCACCATTAAGCGAAAAAAAATTCCAGGGCAGAGCAAGCCACAGCAAACAGACAGCGGAGTGGACCAATCAGCGACGGGCGGGACAAGGGACTTGCGCGCGGAAGTAAACATTAAAGGAGAGCAGAGTTTATTCAACATGGCTAGCGCGAGACAGACTGTTGTCAATGACTTGTGTCGATGTGTTTTTGGTAATTTGAAGCTGATTTTACCGTGGATTGGAACATATTCTCGGCTCTCCTGTTCACCATCTGTGTTGTTGCGGAGACGACTTCCAACGCGGAAGAGTGACGTTGCTCGTTAAGAACACGTCACGCAAATAAACGAATCTGATTTGTCGATTGGTTTTGTACTTGCTCAAGAGGCCGTTAATGGGCTGGGTCCCAGACTATTCTCTCAGTGTTTGAAAAACCCAGGGAGAACAGTCTGGCCGTGCCAGGCAACAAAATTACCTCATTGCCTGGCATTGGCTGCCACTGACGGCCATAGCCATCGCTGCCACCCTCCCATTTCAAACGGATTGGACGTCTACAAGTGATAAACTCACTACAATTCACAGCAGAAACTTGTTTTATGTTTATTAGTTGTTAGTAGAATATTCTAGAATGATTTCCTGACCAATATATCGATAATCGTTGTATCGCCATGTCGTCATCGTGAACTTTGTATCGTAAATCGTATCGTGAGGTACGAAGAGGTTCCCACTTCTAATCGAAATGACGTTTAGATTTTGTAAGGACTTCAACGTTGGAACAACATTAATCGAGGGTGCATAAGTAATGACAAATCAATGTCGGGTGTCAACGTTGATTCAACGATATAAGATTGACAGCGGAATATAGATTCAACATCATTTCAACGTCTGTCTGCTATCTGGGTAAGTTATTTATATACTGGTACGGCATTTGAATGAAACACTGGGGACATAGCATAATTCCATTACAACCTTTTTACCAGAAGTATTAAATCATCGAATTTAGGAGCCTGTTTGCCTGGAACTCCAGACTCACCGCTGTTCCAGCGATTAGGTCTGGCGACCATTCCGCGGGTTAAATTCCCAGGGCAGAGCAAGCCACAGCAAACAGACAGCAGAGTGGACCAATCAGCGACGGGTGGACGTGATGTTGGTAAAGCGACAAGAAGCTCTAGCGTGAGGAAGTAATCATATGAGGAGAACGAAGTTCATTCAACGTGGCTAGCGCGAGACAGTTGCTGGGGTTTTAAAGTGCGTACGACAGGAGAAAAAAAAGTCTTAAATAGTTTATGTGAATTAGAATCATATTTTGAGACGATTCGACTATATACAACAATTTAGCAAAGTGCAGATGACGAGAAATTAGTCTTTTAATCTGCCACGCCTACCATTATAGGACTCTCGCGTCCCCAACAGGTGGATGACGTCAGCGGAGTCACGATTTCATCTGATTTAGTATGCAGCCCATTGAGGGGGAATTATTCACAACGAGGAAAACGCGACGAAGAGAGCCGCAAAATGTCATTGTTTCAGTCTGTCTACTCCAATATTTTTACAAGATATTCTTTCTATCCAAGTATTTTTCCCCAATAGCTAAATAAATGGCATGGTCATGACAAATAACAGTCTTGCGCTAAATGGAATATGAAATAATAAAAATGCATTTATTCAAGACGACATGGCAAAATTACTCTTCACCTTTACTGTCGCACCTCCCAAATGATATTTTATGCTACCTAAATCGGGCTTATGTCATTTCCCCTTCTCGGCTTCGAAGAATGTAAACAAACCAAGAGTCGTGACAGCTAGCAGACATGCTAACCCGAACCAAGTGATGTTTCAAAGTCTTCGAAGCGGAAAATAACACGTAACTAGCCCGGATCATTTCACATGATGACTGGGTTGTCGATTGTCTTCGGCAATCGGCAAACCGCCCTGCGGAGAGCAATTTACAGCTCATTACCCTGCTTCTACGGACAGCAGAGCTCGCCGTGGAAGCAGTTGGACAATGACCGCCGAACAAACCGGCCGACGTCTGAGGAGCGTGTAGCTGCCAAATGGTCAACACGAATATGGCAAAATAATGCTTTACTACATGGCGTAAACAGCCAGAGAGAGTCATAGGCGAGCAGCTGCAGTTGTTGTGCAGCTAACATGAGCAGCTAATGTGTATGAGAAGAGCTTTTTACGGTACATGCCCATCCATGATCAAACATAAGTAGTCCTTTATTTAAAGAAAGTTTGTAGTGTTTACTTTGTAATCACTGTATTCGCGGCTATTTTTAACACAAAGTTGCAATTTCTGATCGGTCGGAAAATTTGACAGAACACCGGGCACATGAAGAGGGGAATTAGCCGAGTATAGTGCTCTCTCGGCAGGGGGATGTGCGACAAGCCGCCGGTCGTCGACCAAGGGGACAAAGAGCATGTCAGCCACAAAATGCAAGCCACCTACATATTAAAATGATCCCAGTATTTGACATAATACAAAACATGATGTTTACTCACTTCCTTGTAAGTCCCATGGTCCCACAGTAGTAGGGCTCGTTTTGGCCAATATCCACCGGTGAATGTTAACCTTTTGAAACCCCAAAAAAGCGCACATGCCTCTCCCTCGTTACAGCAAGATTTTTCTCCAGCCGTTTGGCTGGCTTGATGCGAAAAATAAACGTATTCATCCGCAAAATCAGCTGAATCCTTAGTCCTTCTCATACAACAGCACGGCTGTATAGTGAAGCAGACTCCTTCCTCTGTACACGTCACAGCGCCCTGTTTCTCAACTCGAGACTGTTGCCGGAAGTCACTCATTCTCACGGCGCGGGATTAAAAAAACTAAATAAATATAGCAATCGCTTCCACACACATCCAAGTGTTCCATTTCATTCAGGAGCATAAAATATCGTGTGTATCAGGCCCGGATCTAGGTTTACCCACCAGAGTGGGCACTAAGAAATCTTGAGGGGGCACCCCCAATGCAGGTTTTTTTTAATCGTTTGCATTTCTCCGGGCTTGGGACCGGCGCAAGTAGGACACTGGCTTGTGTCCCGTTGAGGCTGCATTAATTTTTGGGGGGTTTATTTGTTTTGTTTTGGTTTTTTTTCATTCATCTATCTACTTATTCTCGCAGTCGGAGTGATGTCACGATGACGTCATCTCGCGTAGCAACGTGTCGCCATTTTGAGATGGGGGCACGCACAGGTAAACATCGGTAGACAAATGTCTGAAATTTATATATTTCAGCTGTGTTTTGGATTTTTTTTTAGCATAAAAACGTCTTAAACATGACTTATTATTATCACAAGTCACTGCCGACAGACGCAAGGAGGCGATACAACTTAAAATTAGCGTGTATTGGCCTGCAAATCTGGCCATACAAAGTCGCAGCTGTTAAACAATCCAAAGCAATTGCCTGCAGTGGAGTTCGGAAACATCTACAAATACCTCATAAAGTCACCCAGTAAGTTGACCTTTATCGATTACGTGGAATATGTACTGTGTGGAACTAAGAAAACTGATAGTATATACAGAGCGATTATTTCTGCCGTAACCGGTAATTCGCCTCCAAGCATTATTTAGCCATGAACACGTCACAGCAGAATAACCAATTCCCACCAGGCCAATAATATATTGATTGAACGATCAGAGCAGTTCACGGCAAAAAGTCAAAAATCCTCTCAGGCTAAACCAAACTACTATTTCAGTATCAAGTTAACATATAGCAGTAAACAAATATACAAAGATAACAGTAAATAAAAAACTACAGTCCCCATTCTATATCAGCAGCTTTAAACTACTTTCAATTAATTTAATGTTGTGAATCAACCGTTAAAGTTGTTAAAATTGCTCCTGTTATTCCATAATTTCTCTTTTGTCTACTTTCAACATGTGAAAGTTTTAAAACTATTTTAAAGATAGATTCAAGTCAATATTTTACCGATTAAGGAGTATTTTAGATAAAAAGTTAATTAGGTCCGCTTGGAAGGTTCGCAACAACAGCCTTGCAGGGAAGTGTACTGCTTTAAGATGGCGGCCGTTACTAACACCCGCATCTAGTTTTTTGTAGATGTGCTGGTAACGATACCGAAGCTATAATGCATCTAGTCCTATACAAATGATATCTACCGTAACATAATGTGGCTTGTAGCAGCTTTTCGGCAGCAGTCAGGTATGTTGTTGGGTTTTTTTTTTTATCTCGTGGCATGAGTTGAGCTAGAGCCGTGAGTTGAGCATTGGCGTTACCCGAGGGGCCGGGTAATGAGAAGCATGATGTTTAGCTACTCTCGCTCCGTCCCTAATTGCGTACCGAAGACCGCGCGGCGCGCTGAGTGTGTGTACTTCTGCTTTACTTGGCATATTTCAATAATCGGAATTTGGATGTTTGTGAATCGTTCTCGAATCTTCCACGGCCGAATCGCGAATAATCTAAGAATCGGAAATTTTGCACACCTCTAGTAACAATAACCACTGCCTAGTCTAGGGTTAGAATCCTAGCAGCTAATTGGGGCCAAAAAAATCGATTAAAGTTTACTCACCAGTAATAAAATGTCGGCTGCAAACGTAAATGTGCCTGAATTTAGGTTCCCACTGGCGAGAATGGTCCAGGGAACAGTCTTCTTTTGCTGTTCCTCGATTGATTGCTTTCAGGCATTTGCTTGACCTTTTCTTCTCACGAGGAAGAATGAAGAACTTCAATTGCGGCTCCAAACTCTTCCTTGTGTGACAACCCGCAACACAGCAACTTTTAGTCATTCCGACGGAAAAAAAGACTGCAAATAAGACAAAAGTTCAACGCGTTTTTACTACAATGCACGACAGAGCAACTGCTTGTGACTCGTGTTTTGCCCCGTTTTCAGTATGGCGACGCTCTGTTGTGACTGATGACGTCGTTAATGCCCAGATGTCGGACAGCGATAATGTGTCTGGAGGAGAGAGGAAGCGTGCAGACAACAAACGAGGTTGGAAAAACAGCTTGTTTTGGTGATTGTTTGTTCGGCGTGGTTGCGGTCAACAGTAACCGTTAATCCTACTATAAAAAAGTAGGTGAGACCAACTTCGTGTGTTCTCTATATCCAGTGCGACGCTGCAATAGATATTCCCGACATTTTGACTGGGTGGGCACGACTCACGTCTGGGTGGGCCGTGCCCACCCCGGTCCCACCATACATCCGGCCCCGGGCCGTGTATTATGAAATAAACATGCATTTTCGTGGTACAGGCACTTTAACGACTCGATGTGTTGGTCATTTAAAACTGAATTTACCGCAGATTAGAACATATTCTCTGTTCGCCTGTTGGCCATCTTTGTTGTTGTGGAGACGACTTCCAACGCGCTAGTGACGTTGCTCGTCTCGCAAATAAACAAATTTGATTGCACGGATGATTTCATTCTGGCTCGAGAGGCCAATGAGGAGCTGTGTCCCAGACTGTTCTCCCGGTGTTTGTAAAATACAGGGAGAACAGTCTGGCTGTGCCAGGCAAGACCCTGTACCACTGAATTTATAATTACGGTTTTGTGTATTATAAATTGAACTTAGTTGAATGATTATTTGTCCAACTTTAGTGAGAATGCAGCTTAATATACACCAGGGACAAAAATGGCAAATTAAAAATATATATATAGATCCACAGTATTTTTTTTGTGCTGTTTTGTATTGTGTGTCTGATAGTTTAAATCAGGGGTCCCCAACCTTTTTTGCACCACGGACCGGTGTTATTTGGGTCTTTTTTTTCACGGACCGGTGTTCTGACAAATTTTGCAACCCATCAAAAAATGCAACGATGCGGTTCTGCGCATGCGCGTAACGTTAAACATAGCCGCAAAAATGCATCGTTTCCAAAGTAAACACTACAAACTTTCTTGAAAGAAAAGAATATTAACTTACATTTGATCATGGAAGGACTTGTAGAAAAGTTCTCCTTAGATCCATCCTGCCATGTAAGCTGCACACAACAACTGCACACCACGCTCACCATTAACGACTTCCCCTTGTCGTTAAACATTAATTAAGAAGCCTGCTTCACAAAGATACGATGTTGGAAATCGTAGCAAGGTTTTAAATGCTCTTGTCGCGATGTCAGGATATTCCAGAATGACTTTAATCCAGAACCTCAATAGAGTTGTTGTCTCAAATGTACGTTTAATAAGGTCGCCGTCATTTGCGATCTGTTTATTCACAAACTGGTCACGAATCCACTCCTTCGCAGTTCGTGGGTCTTCGAGGTTGTAGGCTCATCAGGTGCCCTTTTCGCCGTAAAAATATCTCCAAAGACGTCTGTTTTCCAGTTATCTTCGCTCGTGTGGGGGCTAATTATTTCCGGGAACAAATGTGCTTCGCCCGCGGCCTAGTAATACGTTATTATCGAAAACAAGCGCACATAGATATATTATATACACAAACAAGATGTACTGTTAGCTGTTAGATGTACTGTTAAATCAATGGATTTCTATGACGACATTCTAATCTATCCCGTCATATTATATCTAGAGTAGACAGGGATATTGGTGTGTTAAGCAGGGGCACAGGGTTAATTCGGCCAGAATGCGGTCGTTATTAAATTATTTCTGTGCGGCCTGGTAGCAAATGCGCCACGGACCGGTACCGGTCCGCGGCCCGGCAGATGGGGACCCCTGGTTTAAATGATAACTTTTAAAAACTGCAAGCTAGAGAATGTGAATTAAAACTTGTTTTACCCTACTTTTTAACTGACTTTCACAACTAGAGCACTACAGTGTAAAAGCCCATAAAAAATAACAGTGAAGACCATAGGATTTTTAAATTGATCCAAAAAAAAGAAGTAATTACCTCTTCAAAAATGTGGAGAGGAGTCTGGCTGCAGCCCGCCTCTCTCAGTACCCTGCGCCGCTCTTCTCAGTACCCATCCCGCAGACAGGAAATGACGCAACACCGCAGCTCTCAGTCCCCTCAGACCGGAAATGTCGTCAACCCTTGCGACGAAAACAAGTTACGTTATTTCACCTCTCGCGAAAAAAACACGGTAAGTGGCCGCACTGAAAAAAAGTTTTTAAAAGCGTATGCATGTTTAAAAAATGTTAAATAGTTAAACAACACTTGCGGTGAAAATATGAAGTGTTTATTCTGAGTTGAAAAGACCGTACTTATATCTAGTATTCTTAATGCAATTTAAATAATGTCTTCCTTTACTAACTGCATGCGACTTGAGAGGAGTCTGGCTGCAGCCCGCCTCTCTCAGTACCCTGCGCCGCTCTTCTCAGTACCCATCCCGCAGACAGGAAATGACGCAACACCGCAGCTCTCAGTCCCCTCAGACCGGAAATGTCGTCAACCCTTGCGACGAAAACAAGTTACGTTATTTCACCTCTCGCGAAAAAAACACGGTAAGTGGCCGCACTGAAAAAAAGTTTTTAAAAGCGTATGCATGTTTAAAAATGTTAAATAGTTAAACAACACTTGCGGTGAAAATATGAAGTGTTTATTCTGAGTTGAAAAGACCGTACTTATATCTAGTATTCTTAATGTAATTTAAATAATGTCTTCCTTTACTAACTGCATGTGACTTTGTTCTACTTATATTGTTTAATACGTACTGATGAATTCAGCAGCGAATTGGCTAATGCTGCTAAGGCTTTTTACATTTTTTTTTCACAATGAACAGTCTTCTTTGTGTAGTTTTCATTATATTGCACTCTTATTTTTCATTATGTACATGCCTGCAATTCGCAGCTCGCTGTTTTTGTTGTTGTATGGTATTGTTGTTTTGCCTTCATTTGTTTTGTCTGGTCCTTTGTAGTTTGAATGTTGTCACATGATCCAAATAGGACAAGGTTGTAATTTTTTCTTGATATTGTTACTCTGCTTAGCTATATATTTTTTCATTATTTTGTTTTTTTTTTACTAGCTGCAAGATCACCACCCCATTGGGAAGAAACTAAATCACGACCCCCAAATGGTAGTCTTCCCATGCAGATACAGGGATGTCACACAGATCCAAATGGAAGTAAGTAGCATAAATAGTAATGTACTTTAGATTTTGGACTGTGCTGAACACTTTTTTTTTTAATAGACATCGAACAAACCCATAAATAAATAAATAAAACCCACTGTGCAGACAGGACCAATGGTGACAATATAAGACCATGCCGAGCTTCATGGACGGTTCAAACTCATCCTGCCCAGGAACGGCTGGTATGTTTTTATGTCTGAGACAAATGTTGTGCTCAGTGGAAATCTGGATAGGCTTATTATTCCTTATATTAGTTAACAATTGGACATAATTGATTATTTACTCTTTGTTTATTTAACCAATCAACATTCTCATTGGCTTATGCAAATCTTGAATATAAAGAGGCCAGAAATGGTGTTGATTGTCTAAAAAAAGAAAGTTTGATTGACACGTGCTGACTTTTGGAACGTTGGCCTGAACAATGAAATGGAATCAACTGTGAATTTTGAGGATTTAGTTTCTCTAAAGAACATAATGTCAATTGTACAAATAAGTAAAATGTAACTTTTTGTGTTTGTTTTTTTGCAGATATGAAATGCATATTTATAACTTGTCTAACAAGTAGCTCATTCAAAGGTATAAAAAAGTATTTTTTGGCCTGTGTAGGGTATTATTTTAACTATGTAGCCTACAGAATGCTTGTATGGGCTCATGTAGGTGTCTGCGTACGTTTGTATTTATATAACATATGTCCGTGTGTATAGATTATGTATTTTTCAGGGAAGGACCATATTTGTGGCTGACCCCTATGTTGTTGCAACATGGTGAAAGCCTACAGGATGTGACCCACACATGCATTTGCCTGTAAGGCTGATTAGTAACAACTACAACTTGGAGCATTGGTTCATTTTCAAAGAACAGTCAAATCATAACAAATTAAATGATCCAAATTCCAATTATTTGTGGGAAGAAAAACAGATCCAATCTTGAGATCAGAGAACTATTGTTATCTCTAATGAAATTCAGTAACCATTCATATTGGCATGGCGTTTCCATGATGATCCAGAATAGCCTTGTTTGGTTTTGAAGGTATGTTCCAGTCGATCCTTTTATGTTGCCCCTTCAATTAAAGCAGAATTGCACTCCAGATGATTCATCCAATCATTTGAAGCAAAATTCTAAAATGCCACTCTAAAATTGCGAATGTTTTGTTTCAAGGGCGTTGGCCCGGTCTCAACATTGGTAGGGACGAATATAATGCAAATAAGGTTGCTCAAAAGTTGGTGGGGACAACTTTAGCATCCTGAAAAGTTGGTCGTGTTATGTCCCTACCGTCCCTATGCAAACCTACGCCCTTGTTTTGTTTGCATGAATCATTTAAACCTGACTGGTTGGTGTTCTTATGCATGGAAACACGTTTGTAATTGTTTAACTACTGTATTTAATATAAACCTATATTTTCAATTGCAGAAAACGTTGACAGTCAATCAACAGGGGGACATGGAAAGAGAGGATTGGAAGTGAAATAGAGGTATTTGTAAAAGTGTGTATATTCATTGATTCAAAACTTGAAGGAAGTGACTCGGTTAAATTCTTACGTTAGGGTTTTTCGGGACAGCCATAGGGGAAGGACTGTGGCATCTTCATGTTGATGGTAGGTGAGTTTAACTGTCCAATTTTGTCCTCTGTTATATTTGTATTCATTTATCCATTTGTAGTATGCTCTTTGCACTGTTCTGGATGCTCTCTTTGAGTTTAACCATTGTAAAATGAAGTTCACCGAATCATTCAAATTGGGCTACAAAATATCCTTGTCGTTATTCTTTATTTACACTTGTTTTTAATTTTTGTTAGACTGATATGCCAACTCTGAGGAAGTGGTGGTGTATATTGCTAGCGGACAATTTCAAACTTGGGTGCATGGTAAGTCTTTGAAACTGTTTATATGGCATTCATAGGAAAGTAGGTGCACAGCACCTTAATTCTTTGGTGGAAAATGTGGAATACTTATTTTTGTATTTTTTCAACTTAGGTGAGCCACAGGAAAGAGTTTGCCCATTGGACAGACAAGGCAAAAGCATTACTGCAGGGTGAAGTGCCACCAGTCTATCAGCTACAGAAGTGAAATTTGAATATAATTGCTGAGGTCAGCTTTTAAAGACTTTTTAGTGTCCATTACTCTGACGCACTTTTGAACATGTCCCCCTTTATTCACTGATTTATTTTTAGGAAGAGGTGCAACCACAGCTCCTTCAAGTTAGTGGTGGCCCACTCCAAAAAGATACGGCGGGGAAAAATGGTAAGATTATTTATATACCTAGTTTATTGCAATGCCTGAAAAGAAAAATCAAGTATAAAATTAACTAAGCATCATTTTTATTTTACTTATGTAATATTCAAATAGCTCTTTTCTTTCTCTTTTCCAATGAACAGTTTTGGTAAAAGGATTGTGCCAGACAGCACAAAAGCCTCGGACAGGGCTGGGGGGTCAATGCAGTAGGAGTTCCCAAGCATCCTGCAGATGGAAGAGGATGAGCACGAACTACAATGTCTTGGAGCCATTCAAGTTCTGTTTCAACCATCTGGAAGATGGATTTACCTTTTTTGAGGAGATTGTTGATCAAAGAAAATATCTGGTATTCTCTCAATAATAATAAAAAAATAATAAAACTAAAAAAATAAAGTTTACCACATTAGAACTGGTTGTATTGAGTTCATTTTTCTACACTTATAAATTTGTTGTTTTTTTTCTTTTATCCCAGATGTTAGTTGTAGGTAGTTTTAATTACCTGTGATAAAGGCGGGAGTGCTTGCCGAAAAATGTCAGGTAATTAAAACAACGTACAACTATTGTCTGGGATAAAAGAAAAAAACAACTAACACATGACAACTATTTTGTCATTTCTGTTTGAAATAAAGGTGCCTTTCCTGGAGCAGAAAGTTTAATATAGTTTCTGAATTAGTTAATTAGGATCTTCACCCACATGAATGAATTTAAGTAGCAAAATGAAAGACAAAATTGGTTTGGTTGCAACATTGAGAGAATATTACGTTTTTGATACATTAAATTGTAATGAAGCTATATTAATGTGTCCGTTCATAAAAATGTAAGGATGACAGCAATTTCTAATAATTCTCAATTGGTGTATATTTTACAATTGACAAACTAAAGTACACACTGTGATAGGTTACATGCGATCTTTCAGTCACCAATTAAACCTTTATTGCAGTAGTGTGTATTTTAATTTTGATGTACTGTAACCGTGTTTTTCATTTTGGTAAAATCAGCAGGCTTTAACAAACTGACCGCGCTTAAAGAGTTAATCTCCCGATTTCACCAAATCAATTTAAGGAGCATGGAAATAAATTATTATTTAAATAATAATGAGTGATGCTGAAACCGAAAATAAAAGACGTGCGAAAAGAAAAGTAAACTAGTATTTACGTTCGAATGGACGCTAACTATTACGATAAAACCGGAAGCTCGGAGGTCGAGCGCTGTTTCATGTTGTCATTTCCGGTCTGAGAGCTGCGATATTGCGTCACTTCCTGTCTGCGGGATGGGTACTGAGACGAGCGGCGCAGGGTACTGAGAGAGGCGGGCTGCAGCCAGACTCTCTTGGGGCGTTTGGACTCTGAGTCCCCGCCAAACATTGGTGACTACTGTTTCCGGGTCATTGCTAAACTGTGGGTACAGATTAGTAATCTGTAGGTACAGTTTAATAATCTGTGGGTACAGTTTATTAAACCGTAGGTACAGTTTAGTAAACCGTGGGTACAGTTTATTAAACCGTAGGTACAGTTTAGTAAACCGTGGGTACAGATTAGTAAACCGTGGGTACAGATTACTAAACTGTACCCACAGATTAGTAAACCGTGGGTACAGATGACTAAACTGTACCCACAGATTAGTAAACTGTGGGTACAGATTAGCTATGATTTTTAATTTTTTCTATCCTGGCACCCGGGGGGCTCCGTATGCGCGCCCACTAGTGGAGAAAAAAACATTAACTTTGATTGGCATAATGGATCGTGGCTATTGCTGCGACATCTCTTTGGTGAAAATGAGACTGCCTGTCGGCAAAAATACAGCCAATATGTGGAATGAGGAAAAATGTAATTACTAGCGTAGTGAAGTAAGAGTAGCGTTTTTTCACAAATCTACTCATGTAAGAAGTATGGCTTACTAAAACCATTCTTAGAAGTACCCACCTGTTATTATTTTATTGTCACACAAAATCCTAATTCATAAACTATATCAGTCTTTTGATGTCGTAAAATCACTATCACATTAGCATTTTTAACGTGACTGATGACCAGTTGAGGGTGTAGTCTGCCTTTTGCTTGATGTCAGCAGGGATAGGCTCCAGCACCCGGTGACCCTCTCAATATAAGTACAGTGCAGGCCAATAGTATTGGCACCCGAGCAATTCTGTCAGATAATGGTCAATTTCTCCCAGAAAATGACTACAATTACAAATGCTTGGGTAGTAATATCTTCATTGATTTTGCTTGCAATGAAAAAACACAAAAGAATGGGGGTGGGGGGGATAAATCATTATGATTTTATACAAAACTCCAAAAATGGGCCGGACAAAAGTATTGGCACCCTTCCAAAAATCATGTGATGCTTCTCTAATTTGTGTAATTAATAGCTGCTCAGCCTTCGCCGCGTACAGACGCACTCTGAAGCACTCTCTTATCTTAACAGATAAGCGCTCAGGGCCAGCAAGCTCCACTCCCAGTATGACTCCAAAGAATTTGAAACCTGGAGACTTGGATGAAATAAAATCCTTCATACAGAAGTTGGAGGTCTCCTTGACTGGCTTGATTCAAAACCAGAATCAAGAAATCGTCAGAGAGCTCCATTTAATTCGCGCTGAAAACGAGAAACTCAAGCAGGCGGTGTAGGAGAGAGATTTTCGCATCAAGAAGCTGGAAATTTTGGCTGACGATCTCGACCAGTGCCGACGCGCAAATGAGCTCATCATTTCTGGATTACAACTGACGCCTGGCCCAGGGGACACAGTGGCGCAACTGGCAATTGCTAAGCTGAAAGTATGGAATAAACATGGAACCGCTGGACATCCGTCGCTGCCTTCTGCTCCCATCTGGGGGGAGAGGACCGGCGACGGTGCTCATGAAGCTGGCAGACCACAAGACCAAGACTGCCCTGCTTAACCAGCGCCGCCACCTGAAAAGGTCGAAGATTTTTCTGAATGACAACTTGACTCGCCGAAATGCCGAAATTGCAAGAAAAGCACGTCAACTCAAGAAAGCTGGGAAAATAGCCAACACCTGGGTCTCGGATTGCAGGATCCTTGTCAAGACGCAAGATATGAAGATTAAAGCTATTACGAGTCTTGACCAATTGACTACAATAGCTGGATAACTGTAAATACTACACAGCCGACCAGTACAACAACTCGTGGATGTGGACGGTAAGCTGAAACTTATCAACGGCAGGAGTTACAAGAATCTTGAACACATTAAGGATTATCTACTAAAGACAACAAAGGCTCAGACTTTAATTTGCACGGATATAGCATGACACAAAAGTATCGGGCATCTAAGGGGGGGGGGGGGAGTTGCAATTATGAATGAAAATCTCCTGGAATATATTACAATTGAACTCCTAATCCCCAATTGTGAAAACATAATTATCTGCTGTGTCTACCGAGCTCCTGATTCAAATGTCTAGTTTACTGAGTATATGGAAAAGATACTGTATAAAACGAATAATAAGCATGTTTTCGTTGTGGAAACATTAATCTTGGGATAAAATATGTACAGCATGTTGTTTGATTTTCTCATACATTCATGTCTGATGAAACTGTTAGTGACCTTGTGTGCGCCAATTGTTGCCACCATGTACACCTCAGCAATGTATCTTAAGAGACTTATAAGTATTTTGAGTCGCTACTCACACCAGCTGTGATAACATGTCACACACACAGCCACAACAAAATGTTCCACAGCAAACAGATGCAAAAATGTCAGGGACATGACAAAGTCATAACCTTGTACGCCCTAAAATTAATCGAGCTGTTTGACTGGATGCATAGTTACTAAATCCAGATTGTTGACCGTGTTTACAGTTTTGATGTATGTTCCATGCCTGAATGTGCGTCTTTAGTTGTATGGGGGATGGAAAACTGATAAGCATATGCTTCATCTCGTCCGCCTTTGTCTTCTTCGGTTCCTTCGGACAAATCATATCCCATTTTGTAATTGTCAATGAATGTCAATGATACCGATGATGATAATAAAATTCCATTAAAAAAAAAAAAAACAGCACCTGTTACTTACCTGTGGCACATAACAGGTGGTGGCAATAACTAAATCACACTTGCAGCCGGTTAAAATGGATTTAAGTTGACTCAACCTCTGTCCTCTGTCCTTGTATGCACCATATTGAGCATGGAGAAAATAAAGGCCAAAGAACTGTCTGAGGACCTGAGAAGAAAAATTGTGAGGAAGCATGGGCAATCTCAAAGCTACAAGTCCATCTCCAAATACCTCAATGTTCCTGTGTTTACAGTGTACAGTGTCATCAATAAGTGTAAAGCCCTTGGCACTGTGGCTAACATCCCTAACATGTGGACGGAAAAGAAAAATTAACGAGAGATTTCAACTAGATTGTGCGAATGGTGGATCAAGAACTTCAACTAACATCCATACAAGTTCAAGCTGTCCTGCAGCCTGAGGGTACAACAGTGTCAACCCGTACCGTTTGTCGGCATCTGAATGAAAAGGGACTCTATGGTAGGATACCCAGGAAGACCCCACTTCTCACCCAGAGACATAAAAAGCCAGGCTGGAGTTTGCTAAAACTTACCTGAGAAAGCCAAAAATGTTTTGGAAGAATGTTCTCTGGTCAGATGTGACAAAAGTAGAGCTTTTTGGAAAAAGGCATCAACATAGAGTTTACAGGGGGGGGAAATGAGGCCTTCAAAGAAAAGAACACAGTCCCCACAGTCAAACATGGCGGAGGTTCCCTGATGTTTTGGGGTTGCTTTGCTTCCCCTGGCACTGGACTGCTTGATCGTGTGCATGGCATTATGAAGTCTGAAGATTACCAACAAATTTTGCAGCATAATGTAGGACCCAGTGTGAGAAAGCTGGGTCTCCCTAAAAGGTCATGGATCTTCAAGCAGGACAATGATCCAAAACACACTTTAAAAAGCACTAGAAAATGGTTTGAGAGAAAGTACTGGAGACTTCTAAAGTGGCTAGCAACGAGTCCAGACCTGAATCCTATAGAAGACCTGTGGAGAGATCTGAAAATGGCAGTTTGGAGAAGGCACCCTTCAAATCTCAGAGACCTGGAGCAGTTGGCCATAGAAGAATAGTCTAAAATTCTAGGAGAGCATTGTAAGAATCTCACTGATGGATACCGGAAGCGGGTGTTTGCAGTCATTTTGTCTAAAGGTTGTGCTACCAAGTATTAGGCTGAGGAAAACAAAATAAATAAAGATATTACTACCAAAGCATTTGTAGTTGCAATAATTTTCTGGAAGAAATTAAGCATTATTCTGACAGAATTGCATGGGTGCCAATACTTTTGGCCAGCACTGTAGTACAGAAAATTGTATTGTTGTGATTTTTTTCCCCCCTCACTAAATGCCGCAAAGCGTCCTTTTTTGTCTCGTGGATATAGTAGTTATTGGAAAGATTCTTGTCAGCACCCTGACAAATGACAAAGCACCAAACCCAATTTGAAGCTAGATTCTGTTGGAAAAATCATAAGTCACAAAAAAAAAAAAAAAAAAACATGAAAAGGAGGTGTTTAATTATTTTTTTAATAAACCAACATATTTAATTTAGCAGCATAACCGGATGATCTTGAGGTATTTGAAGTCAATATCCATCCATTCAAAATATTTGACCCTTTCTTCTTCAGACGCTCGTTCATCTGATAGCAAAGACTCGGCCAATTGCACACGTGCAACACTGTTGCCTTGGTCTCGGCCGGGGTCGAGCCGGCTCCTCTCGTGGCTCAAAAGGCAGGCACAATTAATGGTGCAGTTTTGGCTGTGGGAGAAGAACAAGAAATTTAGAGATACATTTGAGAATGTTTATAATTTCTTGCTATCAAATTCAAAGTAGTTGGTTTCTAGCCTGCTTTGGTCTTCAATTACAGCTTGAGAAACACGATTACAAACTAATCAAACCATAGTTGTCAGGAGTGATGTCACCTATAATTCTTGGTGTTGCCAATAAGTAGAATTCTGGGATTTATTTTTGGAGCAAAGATTGCCACGTAACCTCACAATCTAAATAGGTTCTAAGTTTCCACATCAACTGGGCTCTTCCTGTGTGTATTTGTACAAGCTCTCTGGCCTTTGAAGGAGTTTGGGAAGATGACATAACTATGGTCAATAGAAATTTTTGTTGAACAATTAGGGTCATTCAAGAATTGGAGAACATTTGGGCTTCAAAAAAGTTCTTGAAATATAAGCTCTCACTTTTCCGATTTTCTCCTCTATATTCATCTTAAAGAACAATGTTAAAAAATATATATATTAGCATGTAACCCTGGGCAATAAAATATTATTGTCATATAATTTTTGTCAACATTAAAAATAAAAAAAAAAAAGTCGATAAGATTTAAATTGCAGCACCCGAACAACGAGGGAAGGGTTAGAGTCAGAGTCAGTTGCTGATGCAACGTGAACGCTAGCTCAGAGGGTATTCATAGAGGGGAGAGAACCTGTCACAGAGCAGCATTAAAGCCTGACACTGTGGGCGGGCATATTTCTGGCCCATAACATTTAAAGCAATGTAGAGCTGAAACGAATACTCGAGCAACTCGAGTAACTCAAGTTTAAAAACTGAACCGAGTAATTTACTCACCTCGAGGAATCGTTTAATTTTGCTAGCTCTAAGCATCGTGTTTTGCCGGGACTACTTTTAATGCGGGACCGCGCTGACGAAGCAATTAAAAAAAAAAAAAAAAGAAAAAAAAAAAAAACCTTACTGCAGCTGACAGCCGCTACAAACTACACCGACGTTGCTACAAACTACGCCCGCATGATGCTAGTGTGGTAGCAGGTAGTGTCTGATGCGTCTCATAGATATCGCATGCATTTAGGACTAGATGCGAAATGATAGACTCGGCCGCGTCTGGGTAGCATTAGTAAACAGCAGCCATCTTTAAGCAGTACACTTCTCAGCGCTAATAAATATAACGTTACTCTCACTCGCTCACGTATCGTTAGCCCTTCGGAGGGCTAGGTTTCTATTGATTATGACCACGGTCGATGCGTGGCTAACTTGTCTTACATACAGGCTTTATTTAATCTGTAAAAACAGCGCTGTAGAGTGATGAGGGTGTAAAATTTAAACATGATAAAGCTAACTGTCAGTTTTAGCTTAGTAGTTATTGCTGAATAAAACACCAAGTAGCACTGGTCCCTAATGTGCTTCAATACAGCAGGTATCATACATTTACATTTAATTTGAACACTGCAAAAACTCAAAATCTTATCAGGACTTACAGTTTAGACTAACTTAAAACTTAACTAGAACTTAAAAATAGCTTGACACAAATGGTAATTCAATTGAAACGTGGGAAAAACACGTAGCTTTCAAGTGATGTGTGTTATCAAGCGTAATGACATTTTTAGGTAAGAAATATTTTTTTATAAGATCTAAAAGTTTTTTGAGTGAAAGCAGTGAATTTTTTTTTATTCTAGTCACATCTGAGATGCAATTGTTGGCTGTTTTCAACAATGTACATCGAAAATAAAGACATTGATTGACTGAAAATGGTTCAGTATTGGATTAAATGTCTGTTTCTCATGTATACTTATAATTGCTCTTTACCTAAAAAAAAAATGTTTTATCCGATTACTCGATTAATCAATAGAATTTTCAGTCGATTACTCGATTACTAAAACATTCGATAGCTGCAGCCCTAAAGCAATGGCTGTCTTGTTTGTTAATTTGTCACATTTTTTTAACTGAACAGATTTTGTTATTTAGTTTGTTTAAAGAACAGTACAGTTGTAGACTACAGATAAGTTAGGAAGCTCTAATAAAATATTTTTTGTGGGAATTAGTCATCCATTGTCTACATGGTTACTTACAACATACCTACAACTTCAAGTTAAATTGTGAAGGTCTCTGAAGAATTCATCCAATTACTCGATTATAAAAATAAATTTTAGTTTCAGACGTACTTGTCAGATTTTCTGTCTCCTCTTCTAGCGACTTTTCTGGCGTTGCCCACAATGAGAGGTGACGGTGTGGGTTTATTAATCTGTCCAGGTCAACTGCTAACGATAGGCGTTCACACTAGTGAACAAGAGTTGCGTCCCTATGACTAAATTTGCCCCCCAACCACCCACCAAAAAATAAGTTATTTGAGCCAATAAAATATCACCGTCTTTTGTACTGGTTACTTATTGGGGAAATAAAAAACAATAGACCAATAGTACCAAATTGTAAAAACTAAATTATCTCTCTAGTGTTGTCACTAACACGTTACTGTAATCATATTACATTCTTTCAGTAACGAGTTCAAACACGTTCATTTTCCAAACCAGTAATCTGATTAAAGTTAGTTTCCGTAGTGTCTGTGCGTTACTTTTTGTTATTGCCTTATAATGTATGGAGAATGAATAATGTTGTAGTCATGTATCAAGAGCATTTTGAATAGAAATGTTTGAAAGGTTCCCGCTACGTATGTTTCCATGGTAACCGCTCATAGGTCTTCCTGTTTTGGTCTAGTTCCGGGGTGTCAAACTAATTCCACAAAGGGTCCTGGATTTCATTTCAACCAAGACTGCGCAAACAGATTAACCAATTAATTTTCTGCTGAAACATGCAGCACCTGACTGCAATCAACTGATTACACTTGTATGAGATCAAATTGGTGAAAAGATGACCTCTTCATTGGTTGGAACGAAATACAGGACCCTCTTAGCCCTTTGTGGAATTTTGACACCCCTGGTCAAGTCAGACGCGCTAAGTGTTTTGGGACTGACGTGTGCCAGCTCGGGTGCCGAGTGCAACCAACTGTTGAGATGTGCGAGGGATTGTTGGTCTGTGTACGTCCATGAATGAAGGTGAGTATTTTTCCTTCATACTGGAGGGTTCCAGCGATCGATGGACCCCCTACATGCGGGGCCGTTTCGTAGCTTTGCCGTTGCAACGGCGGGTAGTCATCGCTCCAGGTTGGCAAGAATTGTTTACATCATATTCGTGTTGCACATTTATGCCGTGAGGTAACGTGTTCGTTTAGCATCTTTGGGATGTGTTGTAAGTCTAGTTGATTGGAAAGTACTTAGTTGCCGTAATGTTTTGTAGCCAAATTGACCGTGTGTGCGTACAGCATTCTTCCGGGTTTGTGCGCGCACATCCGAATGTAAGATTGACTTTTTCCAGGAAAATCATAAAATTTTTAAGAAAACAACCATCTTGCTCAAAGGATTATTATATTCTTTCCATCTTATTTGGGGGGGATGAAGCACCTTAGACTTTTTCTAGAAATGTTGTAATAATGAGTTATGATAGTCATTTTTTGTTTTGATGTCAGAAAAAAATGAAACTTTTTTTGCAGAACACACCCCCCCATTTAAAAAAAGTACAACTGGTGGTACTTGTAGCCTCCTCGAGATTCAGACCATTGGCTTGACGTTTACAAGTATTATATGGTATTTTTAAATAGCGAACACATCTATGCATGTCCCCGCACCGGCAGTACCATTCCACCAGGCTTCCACCTAGTTTCCACTTGGCAAAAACACTTTTTTTAAATCAACTGAAGACTAACAGTAAACAATCACACGTTTGCCATTTTTACATTTCTTATGCCGATTTGGTGGGCTAAACGCTCGTTGCTTTATGTTCGTGCTTGTACAAACAACATTAAGGGTACCACAGACAGAAAGACATGTAGTTCTTAAAAGATAAATGTTAGTACGAGTTACAATAATTTGATATTAAAACCCCTCTTAATGTTTTCGTTTTAATAAAATTTGTAAAATTGATATAAAAAAAATTGTTGTTGACGTTGCATATGGGTTGTCTGCTGTACTTCCACAGTGTCACTTCATCTAAGGTAGTGATTTAAATACACCACAAGGTGTCAATGGCAAGTTTCAAATTAATCAGTGTGGTTTTCACAGCATACAAGAATAGTGATAATGGCTGCCAGTATCATAGTTTGTATATTGTGACTAAATAATGCCATCAAGTGTATTTGTTGAGCGAAACAGTTTAGTTTTATCAAAGTCTGAGTAAGTTTTATGTGTATTTTAGGTATTTTGATTGTGAAAGCCAGTTCTCTTTGCATTGTTGTGTAACCGTGTGAGAATAAGGCCTCATTAATACAGATTGAAGCACTTTTCTTTTTGTGAACATTATTTTTTTTAGCGTTATGAATATTATTTTAGTTGTATTTTCACTATAATTTACTTACGTTGTGAACGATTTGAAGAAGCTTATGCCAATAAACGGCGTGGTCCAATGAACGCCTGTGTCCACTCGCCTTTCTCTGCCTCTTTGATATCAATGTGCAAAAAAAGTTGTCATTATAATCCGTTGGGCATTAATACATTTATTCCGGGATCAAGCAGCAGGATGATTAACAATCTGGACATCTGCTTTTACGTGACAAGAATAAGGTAAGACGTCATTTGATGCCATGAGACGTCTTGGTAGAGGCAAACGTTTTCGTGTGTTGTGATGCATGGCCCCGGGCTATCGGCAAAAATAATCAAAACTGCTGTGTTTCACGAATCATATGTAAAGCACATGGCATCGCTGGATTCTAACTATCGCCATAATAATATTGGAATAATTTGGATCACACAATAGTTTACCGTGAAGATCTGCAAAAGGTTTTTGACATCAAACACTCTCCTGCTCTCGTCACTAGACCAGGGAAGTGCTGTCACTAGCCAACTTGACACATAGACGCTACTCAACTCATCCCTTTTGCTGTCCTTCACATTAATGTTCCACTCAGGTTCAAATTGGAAGGGAAGAAACGAGGACATGTTAATGTAGTTACAGATTGACTCTGTGGAAGTCCTGCAGCGTGTCCATGTGACTTCAATAACAATGGCGAGCTACTAGTTAAAATAATTTTACAAATTATATTGAAATGAAAACATTTAGGGGGTTTTAATATCAAATTACCGTATTATAACTCATACTAACATTTTTTAAGAACTACATGTCTTTCTATCTGTGGTACCCTTTAACACAGGCTGTAATTACGCGAGTAAAAAAGTGACAAACGCCATATAACTAGGGGTCTGACAACATATCGAAATGGTGATATATCGTGATACTTTGTATCCCAAAAGGTTATCGATATGCTCCTGTCAAGAATCGAGATACTGTTTTAAAAAAGTGTCAATGTTTAAAAAAAAATTTTTTTTTAAAGGAACCATCAAGTTGCTACCAAAATCTTCCACCATAATAGAGTCTCAGTTAACTCTAAGGCTGCCACTGACAGTGCTCGACGCCCAATCCATTTAGACTGGGAACGTTACTTCATTTACAGGTCACTTGCTGTTCATTTTACGACATTTACAGGTCATTTCCTGTTGAGTTGGAGTCACTGCCTTTTCATTTGGGTGATTCCCAGGTAACTTCCTGTTCTGTAACTCAAAGTCAACAGGACGTTACCCATAAAATACCCCCAAATCAACAGGAAGTAACTGAAAATTAACAGGTAAATGACCTTAAATGGCCCAAAATGACCTCATTGCCTGGCATTGGCTGCCACTGACAGCCATAGACGTTCAATCCGTTTGAAGTGGGAGGGATGGCAGCGAATGAAAAAAATGTTCATTCGCTGCCACCCTTCCAGTTCAAATGGATTGGATGTCTACTAGTGATAAACTCATTCCAATTCACAGTAGAAACTTTTTTTCTGTTTATTAGTTGTAGAAAATCCTAGAATGATTTCCTGACTAATATATCAATAATCGTTGTATCGCCATATCGTCAGATCATCGTTATCGTGAGCTTTGTATGGCAAATCGTATCGTATCGTAAGGTAACAAGAGGTTCCCACTCCTACATATAACATCTTTAACGTTCATTTTTGAGAGCGTTTGGCTTTCCCGTGATTCCAAAGTACTTACCTTCTGTGTGCCCACCTTCTTCTCCATGCCCCCCGCCAGGCATCCACTCTTGCTGTCCTTCCACGGATAGAAATTCGAGCGAGGAGAAGAAGAGGCGGGAGTGGACGAGGAGGAAGAGGAGGTCAGGCGGTGTGCGGAAGGGGAGTGTTCTTCAAGACCGCCCCCCTTGCGTTTTTTCATCAAACTGTGGTGTTCCAGAGTCCGCCCGCCGCCCTGCCCGTGCGATCCCGAGTCCCCCGCGCTATTCCGACAGTGGGAATTGTTCACGGAGGCGGGCTCCGGGGGCGACGAATGAGCCAACGCGGGATGAGTCCGTCTGTATGTCCATAGAGTCTTAGCCGTTGGCGAGTGAGACTCCGTGGGCGGGGGCGGGGGGCGGGCTTTGCTCCCAGGTGAGAGCCTACCGTTGGTCTGTCCGTGAGGAAGGGCGGAAAGAATTGGGGCTTTGGAGGGGGAAGACGCGACAGAGGGCGGGCGGCCCCTGTCGTGGAGGGTAACGCAGTTCCTGTTGGGGCCCGAATGCTCCCCTTCCTGCGCCGGGGCTTTTCTTTTACGGACGGCGGCCGCTGCCGCCGCGTCCTCACGCAGCTTCATCATCTGCTTGCTGGGACGCCCGACCGGGTTCTTGGGTCGCCTCGGACCCGCGTGATGCGCGTCCGCGGGATGACCCGGGGACGGCAGGCGAGGGCCTCCCGCGCCGCAGCCGCTCCCGGAGTTCTCCGACAACGTGACCGGGGAACGTCTTCCCGGCACGCACCCGGAAGACGACGAGGACGACAACATGGTTTTGAGGGAGGACTTGACGTGAGCGGCCGAGCGGACTTTAGAATGGAACGAGGACGTGATGGAGACGTGAGACGATGAGGTGAGAATCTTGGCTGAGGAAGTTGGACACTGATGGTTGGGGGCTTGAGGTATTTTCCTGAATCAAAAACAAAGAACATAGCTTTGAATGTATTTTGAAAGTTTGGGTCATTTGAGCTTGGAAATGTAGCTTTTTTTTTCTCAATTTTTACAACCAGTGTTGTTAATAACGGCATTAGAGTATGACGTAGTTTCTAACGGTGTTATTTTTTTCAGTAGTGAGTAATCTAATTAATTACTTTTCCCATCTTTGCAATGCTATTACCATTACTGAGGATGTGAAGGGGTGCGTTACTACAATTTGGTTGAATGATGCAGAAGTTGTCTGATTTTGTCACAGGGAGAGGTGCATCTGTTGCAAACGTGATGTTTGGCTAGGTGGCTCGGAGCATTAGCATAGCAATCACTTACTTGTTAGTATTAGCATTTAGCGTGGCGATTGTTATTTTAAACACCCAGGCAATGTCCAGGTGCCCCCTTGTTCAAAATGTTTCTACTCTCCCAAAAATTGAGATTTTAAGCTTTCTAATGATGTATCACACATGCATATAGGACAAATTTGAAATCTGGCCAAATTAGGGGTCTCACAGCGGAACATCAAGAGTGTTTTCCGCCATGTACTTTGAAATAATTTTTTTTTAACGATATTCTTGAATTAGGAGCATTTCTGACATTTGAAAGCTTATTTTTAAGATAAAATATACAAATGTATTGCTTAAAATAAGTCTTAAGCTTATTTTCAGCCAGACATTTTTATTACTTCCAGAAATCTGAGTAAAATTTACTTGAGGCACTGGTAGATAATGTCACTCATTTATAGTAGATTTACACTGAAAACAAGGGAATTAAGGAGGTGTGTTTTTGCAGTGAGGTAATTATATTCCTGCTCTGCAAAGAAAGAACAATGTTATATGAAGAAGAAAAAAAAAACACTCCACTTATGATATTTGAGATGTTTTTGTTTTTTTTTTTCCCCCAGTTTTTTTTTTTATTTCTTTTTATTTATAAATAAAACATCTGGAATATAATGTTAAATGCATTTACATGCACAGAAATAAAATCTGTTAACGATTAGCAGTGAATGAACTAGGCATGTGCCGGTATGAGATTTTGACGGTACGATAACCGTGAGCAAAAATACCGCGGTTTCACGGTATCACGGTATTGCAATTATAGCTCCAAAATTTTGAGATGTATGGGTTTAAAAAAAAAAAAAAAAAAAAAAACTTTTTTCCATTGAACAGGGTTTTTTTTTCAGAACATATTTGCAAATTGGAACATGAATATAATGTGAAAATAAATTAATGTGAAAATAAATAAATTAACAAAAAATAACAAATATTTTATATAAAATTAAAATAAATAGAACCTAGACTATACCCACAGCCAGAGCTCAAGTTGCTCAATAATAGAGCAAGAACAAAATAATTGCTATAAAAAAGTAAGAACACTTCTAAATAAAATTAAAAATATATACTGTATGACTTTTTTGAGGGGGAGAAGCTGAAGTTTCGCCATTTTCAGCCACTTTGTCAACTCTCTTCTACATGATGTCATGCCTTTGTTTTAAAAAGAACAAAGAATTCATAAGTTAATAAGTTAGTTAAAAATGTATAAGTTAGTTTTATAAGTTAGTTAAAATGTAAATATTGTTGAGATTTCAAGGTTTCATCTAAAACAAAAAGTGAGGAGTGAGACCTGCTTTCGCAATTAGCGATCTTTGACGCGATCCTTTTTTTTCTCCCCCCTTCATTCAAGCTTGTTTCTCACTCAGCGGCTGTGAGACATAAAACGTCGACCAAGCTGCTCTCCCAGCTTAGCTTAGGCTAACATTCGTCTTTGTAAGTTTTAGTTAGTTTGTATATTGAATTTGAAAGGAAAATGTATGTTTTGTTTTTGGCGACCTTTTTCATGGTGCTACTGCTATCCTGTTGAACCTACTCACATGTGGGAAAATACAATTTATAACGTTTTAAATGTATTCATTTGTATATTTCACCACGATTTAAGAGCTCAATAAATTGAAGAAAAGTACGCCTTGCTTTTCGAGGGTTGGTTTTTGGGTTTGCTGGCTGTTTAGCAGAATAGCGTTACTGACACTCACGACAACAAACGGGAAGGGTGAGCGCTGCCGCACCAAGCCACTTCGGCTGCATTTTGGCACATGAAAAATAGCGAATACCGTACTAAGGTATGACGGAAAATTTTAGTGGTTTTGAAACCGCGACGTTTTCACACTACGGTAAACCGTGAAACCGGTAACCGGCACATGTCTAGAATGGACTTACTTCCAAAGGTGGGCGCTGATGTGCTGCTCGAGCATGCTGCTAAAAGCCGACCTCAGGTGGTGAAGCCGTCTATCAAACGTGTAGATGCCTTGGCCTAACATGGTGACGCCAAATGAACACATCTGGAGGAGAAAACCAGCACACTCCAGTCACATTTAGGGACATAATTGCATTTATCAAGCTCAATCAATTTCTAAATATTTAACATTTTTGGTTGTGAGGGAAATAAAAAAACAAACAAACTTAAGGCTATGTGTACAGTTGAGCTATAAAGTACTTTAACCACTGTAATGTCTCAAGTGGAATAAGACCCCTATATATACACAATATTTATATTGAGAAATTAAACATATTAACCTTCACAAAACATATCAGTTGTGTAAAGAAGAACAAGAATACTATACATACAGTGGGGCAAATAAGTATTTAGTCAACCACCAATTGTGCAAGTTCTCCTACTTGAAAAGATTAGAGAGGCTTGTAATTGTCAACATGGGTAAACCTAAACCATGAGACAGAATGTGGAAAAAGAAAACAGAAAATCACATTTTTTGATTTTTAAAGAATTTATTTCCAAATTAGAGTGGAAAATAAGTATTTGGTCACCTACAAACAAGCAAGATTTCTGGCTGTCAAAGAGGTCTAACTTCTTCTAACGAGACTCCACTTGTTACCTGTATTAATGGCACCCGTTTTAACTCATTATCGGTATAAAAGACACCTGTCCACAACCTCAGTCAGTCACACTCCAAACCCCACTACGGCCAAGACCAAAGAGCTGTCGAAGGACACCAGAGACAAAATTGTAGACCTGCACCAGGCTAGGAAGATTAATTCTGCAATAGGTAAAACGCTTGGTGTAAAGAAATCAACTGTGGGAGCAATTATTAGAAAATGGAAGACATGCGAGACCACCGATAATCTCCCTCGATCTGGGGCTCCATGCAAGATCTCACCCCGTGGTGTCAAAATGATAACAAGAACGGTGAGCAAAAATCCCAGAACCACATAGGGGGACCTAGTGAATGACCTACAGAGAGCTGGGACCAGAGTAACAAAGGTGACTATCAGAAAAACAATGCGCCGCCAGGGACTCAAATCCTGCACTGCCAGACGTGTCCCCCTGCTGAAGCCAGTACACGTCCCGGCACGTCTGTGGTTCGCTAAAGAGCATTTGGATGATCCAGAAGAGGACTGGGAGAAGGTCAGATGAAACCAAAATAGAACTTTTTGGGAGAAGCACATGTTCCTGTGGTTGGAGGAGAAGGAATACTGAATTCAGGGTCCCCCCAGGATTGATAAATCTAAATTCAAGACTTTTAAGACCTTTTTTAATGCCATTTCAACTGAAAATTAATACTTTTCTCGCAGCCATTATTTAGATAATATTGAATCATATTGATAATAAATAAAGCACTGAACATCAAATTTAACCTCAATTACTAAGTGTGTTTGACAAAAGAATGCACATTTACTGAAGATACAATTAAAACACATTTAAATATAAGGTCTTTCAGATTTTTTTTCCCAGGATAAAATGGATTTTACACTCGTTTTGTAAAGCAACTTCAGAAATTACACTTGCAATACAACAGGTTTCCCTTTTAAGAGGACCTTGGTCACCTTAACTGTAAAATGCTTGGGAAAATCTTGTAATTGGCAGTGAAAGTTTTAAAAACAGCCACTAAATGGCAGTAGTTTACCATTAATTACCACAAAATAAAAAAGCTACACATGACCATTTCTCTTGGTAATTGTTTTTTTCAAATCACATTACAAGAAGTACACAAAACACATGTTAATCCTTTGTTAGCTATTGAAGACATTTCTTTTAATCAGATAGAGAAAATCCATACTCTTATTCAATCAAGAAAAACATTTAAATATACCAGGAGGTGTTTTACTATCACCTACATTATAATTTGCCTTGCACCATGCCATGTTATTCAGATCAACGTTACCCCGCACTCGTTCCAATAATAGTGTCAACCGTGTTGTGTATCTGAGGGTGATTGGTGGATCTACGACTCCGGTTTATCCATGCTAAGGCTAGTGCACCTGCCAATACCCCATTGAACATGGCCAACTCTTGAGTTAAAACTACGAAATTCACATTCATTCGAAAGGCAAACCGTGCAGAAATACATTATTGCATTGAACACATTTTAATTGGAGAAATTGGCAACTTACTTTGAAATGTTAAGCAGGTCCACTGCCTTCGCATGACCCATAAACTGCGACCCAAAGTATCTGGATGCGACTTGGTCGCCGATCCAATACCTCACATGCTGGTCCAACTGTTTGGACTTGGTTGTCTTGCTGCGGCTTTCGTCGAACATAACTAAGGCATCTGAGCAGTTCCTTACGTTAGCACACAGTACTGTGCGATTGCCTGCTGTTGTGAAGTTGATGTTAATGATGCTAACAGCGCGCACGCACGAGGTGCATTATGATTTGTAGTGCAGTGCATCGTAAAAATTCTACGCGTCATCTTCGTTATGGATAAAAAAATAAAAAAAAAATTTAAAACCGTCACGGATATAACTTAGGTTGCACTGAGATGTTCTTCAAAATTAAAACCACGGTGAAAAAAATTCCAGACTTACGACAGCTAATTTAATACTTTTAATACCTTTAATAATGGAAAACTAAATTCAATGCTTTTTTAATACTTTTAATAACCCGCGGGTACCCTGGAATTGCATCCAAAGAACACTATACCCACTGTGAATCATTTGGGTTGAAACATCATGCTTTGGGGCCTATTTTCTGCAAAGGGACCAGGACGACTGATCTGTGTAAAGGAGAGAATGAATGGGGCCATGTATCGAGAGATTTTGAGTGAAAATCTCCTTCCATCAGCAAGGGCATTGAAGATGAGACGTGGCTGCGTCTTTCAGCATGACAATGATGCTAAACACACAGCCAGGGCAACAAAGGAGTGGCTTCGCAAGAAGCATTTCAAGGTCCTGGAGTGGCCTAGCCAGTCTCCACATTTCAACCCCATAGAAAATCTGTGGAGGGAGTTGAAAGTCTGTGTTGCCCAACGACAGTCCCAAAACATCACTGCTCTACAGGAGATCTGCATGGAGGAATGGTGGGTGAAAAGCTTGTGAAGAGCTACAGAAAACGTTTGGCCTCCGTTATAGCCAACAAAGGGTACAGTACATAACAAAGTATTGAGATGAACTTTTGGTATTGACCAAATACTTATTTTCCACCATGATTTGCAAATAAATTCTTTAAAAATCAAACAATATGATCTTCTGTTTTTTTTTCTCCACATTCTGTCTCTCATGGTTGAGGTTTACCCATGTTGACAATTACAGGCCTCTCTAATCTTTTCAAGTGGGAAAACTTGCACAATTAGTGGTTACTAAATACTTTTTTGCCACACTGTATGTCTTGCTTCTTTTCTCAGTTTAAAGAAAAGTAAAAGCAATTCTCACTGCAAGCGGTCTTGGGTGCGTAGCAGAAGACGGGAACTCAACAGGTTCCTCCGCTCCTTCTGCCTCACTTTCGTCACTGGAAATTGTTCCATGGACGAGAGGGGAGGGGGCGCGGACGCATCCCTCATCCCTCACCTGCCTGTCAGCCTCTGGGGTGCTCTCTGACAAAACAGTGGAGCGACTGGAAAGAAAGACAGAAATTACCGATACATTGGTCAGGAAATCATTCTACGACATTCTACAGTACAACTAATAAACAAAAAAAAAACAAGCAGTTTTCATCCTTCTGCTGTGAATTGTGAGATGAGTTTATAACCAATAGACATCCGATCCATTTGAAGTGGGAGGGTGGTGAATGATCATTCGCTGCTATCCCTCCCACTCCAAACGGATATGCTGTCTATATAAAGGGTTTAATGCTAGTATAAATGTTATTGGAATGAAAAAAAAAAAAAAAAAACGTTTCAGATTTAAAATAGTTTGTGTATTGAATTGTGAGACAAAAATTGTGGTAGGAATTGAATCGGGATTTTGGATCTGGTACAAAATATGTGTCGCTAACCTGAAAGCGGGAAGGCTGGCCAAAGGTCTTCGGCAGTGCGGGACTCCCTCTTGCTCTCTGGGTGCCTCTGGGCTGGGGGACCTCCCAGAAGACGAACATCCCTCCAGTGACTGTGCGCCCTTCTCACGAACCTTGGTCTTGAGTTCAGCCACCAACTGGTCAAAGTTCTTACTACGGCCCAGTACCTTCCTTCGCTGGTGGATGGAATGGATCTGAAGAAAAGGCCACATTTTACCATTGTTCTCATCTGATCATGAATTTGACCATGAATGATTGCTCTGAACAATTGAAGTGATTTTTTTTTCTTCCAAACTAACAAACATATTATTACACTCTATTGGTGGAACGCGAGTACTGCAGCTAATATCACTAATGTCAATGCCTAAAGCCGTTTATAACAGGGTATTGCAGCATTGAAGTTGAATTTAATGCTTTTTAAAACCTTTAAAATGTAATATAAGTCCAAAACACGTCTCAACAATTTCTAATATAGACAAAAAACTATTCCCTGTAAACTGCTGCCACAGACCACTGGTGTTTTTCTCATGTGCAACGACGGCTTTGCCTCCCATCATCCCAAACGAAAACGTTTTTGGGGAGACTTTGCATGGGGCATGGTTGTTATTTTTATCAGGTGCCAACCACATCTTAAATAAACCTTCTTTTATCCATTTTTGATTAAATATAACATCTCTGCATATTCCGGTTCACCTCTGCAACCGCAAATAACCAGGAACTGGTGTTATGGCAAAAACTCAATTCGCTGACATATACTGTGGTTGCGGACACAAACTATCATGTGCCAGTGTATTAATCTCAAACTCTTGTATTTATTGCACAGCTATTAATAAAGAAAATACACACCATTAGAAGTTTCACAACGGACGACAGTGATTTCCCTGCCATTAAACGCATCGTCTGGAAATATACCTATTGCAATTTTTCATTAAAATTAAGACAATTTAAGACCTTGATTATACTTTTTTTTTATTTGACACTTTAAGACTTTTTAAGGGCTCCTGCAAACCCTGTGTAAGGCACGTTGCATTCGTTTTTAGCCAACCGTGCAGCATGAAATAAAACTATATACGATATATAAATGAAAAAATATATATATCAATTTAACTACCTAAACTTGAAAGTAAATTTTGTAAAACCATTCATTTTATGAATATTTTGTTATATTTCTTCTGAATTAATATTGCTGCTGCGTGTGCATACGTTGTTTTACAGCTAAAATGTTTGCCAATTGCTAATGTACCTAACAAGTAACCCTCTCCATCTCAACCCGGTGGCAACTAGAAAGTCCGCCAAAGCTCTTATCACTCTATCTTGGCCCTTCGTGGGCCACAACAAGTCTTTCAGCCAGGTGCATTGCTGCAACCTGTCGGATTGGATGCGAACTGTAGATAATCACAGAGTATAGAGGGGATAAAAACAGTGATGTATGTATGGCGGCCGTGGGCCATCCAGAGCACTGGCCGTTCTGTGATCCTCCAGAAGCTACAGATTACCAGTCCGCCCCTGCCGACACATGCGGTCGTGGACTTAACATATTATTGCTAATTGTATTGTGATAACTAGGGTTGTTCCGATCATGTTTTTTTGCTCCCGATCCGATCCCAATCGTTTTAGTTTGAGTATCTGCCAATCCCGATATTTCCCTTTCCGATTGCTTTTTTTTGCTCCCGATTCAATTCCAATCATTCCCGATAATTTTTCCCGATCATATACATTTCGGCAATGCATTAAGAAAAAAATTAATAAAACTCAGACGAATATATACATTCAACATACAGTACATTAGGGGTGTGCCATCTTAGGCACCCCACGATTCGATTCGATTACGATTCAGGACGCCACGATTCGATTTTTAATCGATTATCGCGATATCGTCTATGATCGCGGTTATCGCGGTTATCACGATTATCGATGCATCGTGCAGCACTGATTACTAAAGCAGCCAAGCAAATTTATGTCCATTATTTATTTAAAATATCCTTATGATTCAACAGGAAAGATGGAATAATGCCCATACAACAAAAAGCTGCCCTTAAGCTGCTTTTTTATTTATTTAGTTTTACAAGAAAGTGCAAAATGCTTAACTATTTTAAAGGGAGTACTCATTTCTCTCAACAATGCAATGAAATTTACACTGGTGGAATGAATTCGACATTTTCTGGACACAAACAAAGTGTCTTTAGAAATAAGACTTCTTTTAACCAATATACTTTGTTTTCACAGTGTTACCTCTTGGAGTAACAGGTGGAAATCTCAACTGGTCTTGACACTGCTACACTCACACTCATTACAGCGCGCGCACTTTCTTCTCTTTCTATTTCGCATGTTTGTAGTGTTACCACTGTACTTTATCATGGTTTTACAAGTTCTGCATATGAAATACACGTTAGCGAATTAGCTCATTAGCTTAGCGCTCGGCGCTAACTATTAACATCTCAAAAACAACAACAATAAAGGCTAAACAGTACAAGAGGGTTCTTGTACTCACCTCTTATAGATGCACACGGGTCTTAGCAACACACTCAGGATATTTTTTTTAATTGAAATGCCTTAAAACTACAGCTGGTCATCTGAAAGGCAAGGAGCAACGAGCAAAGAACTATCTCTCTTCCCCTCTCGCTCTAAAAATGCGCACAAAAGCGCGACCGGCTTCTGGTCCTGCCTGCCATATACACAAATTTATTTTCCAGTCTTTAAAAAGGAGTAAATCTATCTTCCAGTAACTGGGAGCATCCATCATAACGTTGTGTGTGCGTCCGTTAACGGTGTCCGGGCCGCAGACGTGTCTTGAATTTCGTTTCGCTACGAGCGTTGTTAGGAGTGAAAATAATCGTTTTTTAACCTTTATGAATCGTAATCGAATCGTCACGTGTCGAATCGCGATGCATGTAATAATCGATTTTTTGGAACTCCTCTACAGTACATAAGTACTGTATTTGTTTATTATGACAATAAATCCTCAAGATGGCATTTATATTATTAACATTCTTTCTGTGAGAGGGATCCATGGATAGAAAGACTTGTGACTTTGTGTATTGTGAGTAAATATTGCCATCTAGTGTATTTGTTGAGCTTTCAGTAAATGATACTGCAGGCATGCCCCAATGCATGATGGGAGTGGAACCATGATGGGAAGTAAAACCATGACTGTGCGTCGTGCTACCAATGGATACATCTTCTCTGCTTTGGGAAATAACTTAAGGTGCTAAGACAAAGATGTATTGCCACCTTGCTTCCCCACATTGCTTCCCATGATATTTCTAATCATAGGGAGAAGGATTGCAAGGTATTAGCCAATTGAAGAAAGACTTCAAAGGCTGCCAAAGCTCACTCTACTCATGTTGTGCTGCCTTTTATCTCTCTACTGTATAATGGTACAACGGTGTCATTACAGATTGAGCGCGACAATGAGTGAGAGGATCGTGCAGCGTAAATATTAATAGCGATAAATATTTTAAGGTGACACATTTATTATTAAAATAATTGCCGCCGTTATCGGGATATTCGTGATAACCCTACGTTAAGCCTAAACTAAAGACTCTGGATGAGTAATATATTATGTCTGTAACGTTAAATACAATAAGAAAACGATTTAAAATATACTGTATATGTAATAAAAAAAAGGCATGGCCAATATTTTTTTGCCGATTCCGATACTTTGAAAATGACGTGATCTTAGCCGATCGATCGGGAAATCTCTAGTGATGACCCATTGGATACTTTAATAATTATAAATGTAACAACTTCAAGATTTCCAATAAACATTCCGTGAGAAATAAGGGAACAACTTCAACTGAAATTATGGGAAAAGTGCCATATTGTACCACTATTCATTGGTGAAATGGTGCAAACATCAGTTTTTTTGGATCAAGTGTAAGTTCCAATTAGTCACTGTCAAATCACATATGGCTCACACAGGGCTTTTGTCTTAGGCACAGTTTCAGTACAGTGAATGAGGTATGTAATGAGTTTATAATTCATTATTTTTCAATCATTTATTGTTCATTTAATTTTTGAAACATGAATGCAATGGTATACTCACATAACAAATCTCAAGCATCTTAGCTTACAGACGGTCAATAAGCATAACTGTTGTTCTAGGCTGTGACCAGCCCTTGAACAAAGGCAGAACTTTCTGATAATAGGAAAACAATGTTGATATAATTCCATTTTTAAATGATTTTATCGGCTACCCGATACAACTATGTTAAAAAAAATTTTTTTTTAAAAAGTACCGCTAAGTTTGCATACTTTTAAATTCCTCTAATATTTAACTTAATGCTTTTTTAAGGCGTGAATTTTGACAAACTTTTACCTTAATTTGAATGACCCCACATAAACCCTGCACACCAATGTGCCTGTCGACTATCGATATAATAATAAAAGTGGATAGGGTGTCAGAGAAATCCATTGGATCTAGCATATACGTAGGATCTACAATACTGGCCAAAAGTATTGGCACCCCTGTAATTCTGTCAGTTAATGCTCAATTTCTAACAGAAATTGATTGCAATTACAAATGTTTTGGTAGTAATGTCTTCATTTGTTTTGCTTGCAATGAAAAAACACGAGAATGAAAAAAAAAAAATCATTTTACACAAAACTCAAAAAATGGGCCGCACAAAAGTATTGGCACCCTTTAAAAAAAAAATAATGCGATGCTTCTCTAATTTGTGTAATTAACAGCACCTGTTACTTACCTGTGCCACATAACAGGCGGTGGCAATAACTAAATCACACTTACAGCCAGTTAAAATGGATTAAAGTTGACTCAACCTCTGTCCTGTGTCCTTGTGTGTACTACATTGAGCATGGAGAAAAGAAAGAAGACTAAAGAACTCACTGAGGACTTGAGAAGCAAAATTGTGAGGAAGCATGCGCAATCTCAAGGTTACAAGTCCATTTCTAAAGACCTCAATGTTCCTGTGTTTACCGTGCGCCGTGTCATTAATAAGTGTAAAGCCCACGGTACTGTGGCTAACCTCCCTAGATGTTGATGGAAAGGAAAAATGGACGAAAGATTTCAAAGAAAGATTGTGCGGATGGTAGATAAAGAACCTCGACTAACATCCGAACAAATTCAAGCTGTCCTGCAGTCCGAGGGTACAACAGTGTCAACCCGTACTATCCGTCAGCGTCTGAGTGAAAAGGGACTCTATGGTAGGATACCGAGGATGACTCCACTTCTGACCCAGAGACATACAAAACCCAGGTTGGAGTTTGCCCAAAACTTACCTGAGAAAGCCAACAACATTTTGGAAGAACATTCTCTGGTCTGATGAGACAAAAGAGCTTATTGGGAAAGGGCATCAACATACAGGACTGTCTCAGGAAATTAGAATACACAATATTCTAATTTCCTGAGACAGTCAGGAAATTAGAATATTGTGTATTCTAATTTCCTGAGACAGTCCTGTATATATACACAGGACTGTCTCAAAAAATTAGAATATTGTGTATTCTAATTTCCTGAGACAGTCCAGTAGAGTTTACAGGAAAAAAAAAGCGAGGCCTTCAAAGAAAAGAACACTGTCCCCACAGTTAAACATGGCAGAGGTTCCCTGATGTTTTGGAGTTGCTTTGCTACCTCTGGCACTGGACTGCTTGACCGTGTGCATGACATTATGAAGTCTAAAGACTACCAACAAATTTTGCAGTATAATGTGTGGGAAAGCTGGGTCTCCCTCAGATCCAGCAGGACAATGACCGAAAACACACTTCAAAAAGCACTAGAAAATGGTTTGAGAGAAAGCACTGGAGACTTCTTAGCAATAAGTCCAGACCTGAATCCCATGGAGAGATCTGAAAATGGCAGTTTGGAGATGTAAAAATGACACGCTTCAAATCTCAGAGACCTGGAGCAGTCTGCCAAAGAAGAATGGTCTGAAATTCCAGCAGAGCATTGTAAGAAACTCATTGATGGATACCAGAAGCGGTTGTTCGCAGTTATTTTGTCTGAAGGTTGTGCTACCAAGTATTAGGCTGAAGGTGCCAATACTTTTGTCCGGCCCATTTTTTGAGTTTTGTGTAAAATGATAATGATTTTTTTTTTTTTTTAATTCTCTTCTGTGTTTTTTTCAATTGCAAGCAAAATAAATGAAAATATTACTACCAAAGCATTTGTAATTTCAATCATTTTCTGGGAGAAATTGCTGGGGTGCCAATACTTTTGGCCAGCAGTGCATTTTTTTTTTTTTTTATATAATTGTGCACTTGTCCTTGAATATGACGTACGCACATCAGATATGTTCCCATAAGTAATAAGTCCACACACTAGCAAAGATGACTGAAAAACATGTCTTTGGACAGCTTTTTTTACGTGGAAAAAAACACCTGGCGAGACAGAAGAGGAGCCTGCCACCTCGAAGAAAACGAAAACTTCCTTTAACAGACAATAGCAAGAATCCTACCTAAAACATATGGGTTTAACGCAACAAATGATTCTTACCTCTAGCCAGTGAGGTGTGTGCTTGCATCATCACAACTTTTATGTTTTGGTAATGTTAACAGCGTCTAAAGAGTGTTTCAGAACAAATACAAAAATTCCTTCTTTGTTGCATTTCGGCGTCCGAAGATTCAGTGCAGCGCAAGAAAACGAAGTATAAAAAGTAGATAGATCTTAAGATATGGTTGAAAGCACATAGGCATCATCTTACAGTCGATATGTGAATAAACCTGCCCCAGCGCTCTGCCATTGCACTGAATATTCCTCTGTAATGTGGCGAGGCATTTCTCGGCTATGAACACGCTGATTATTTTGTTTTCACTTTTCTGACAGCAGTTTAAGTAAATACACATTTATTTCATGTGTTATGTAAGTAGACTGCTTGCAAAAAGTTGAAGAGGTCACAGAGCATAACGTCCTTCAGCCTCTGAGTCATCTGGTTTTACCTCTTGGCCATGTTTGCACTTTAACCAAGTTACTTTTAAAGGTGACCAGCTGCATGAAATACAATTGGGGCGAACATGTACAGTAAAGGTATACACTGACGGGTCAGAACACTGAAAAGCTTCTGCTGGGTATGCCAAACTCAAATTCCCAAGAGAAAAAAATGTGACTGCACAAAGGTTTGGAGCTTACATTGCATGTGAGGAGACGAGTGCAGACTTTCTTCCGGTCAGGATCGAGGACACCACAGTGTTTGTCCAAATCACACTCTCTTTCTAGAAACACACAGAAAAGCTTTCAGGTTTAACGGCACAGATTCAAATCAACATTGAACTTATTTCATAACAATGTGGCATGAGGAAGCACCACAAGACCAGGATGTTTTCAACAAAATGTGGAATTATTATATTACATGAACAGTTATGCATCTAGCCAGAAAAATGGTATGATAGTTTACATTTCATAAGCCCAATACAAAAATATGCAACATTATTCTCCTGTTGTAACGATACTAAAATTTTCAACTAGATTTTCAATACTCGATACCATTTTTCATACTACATACAGTGGGGCAGATAAGTATTTAGTCAACCACTAATTGTGCAAGTTCTCCCACTTAAAAATATTATAGAGGCCTGTAGTTGTCAACATGGGTAAACCTCAACCATGAGAGACAGAATGTGGGCGAAAAAAACAGAAAATCACATTGTTTGATTTTTAAAGAATTTATTTGCAAATCATGGTGGAAAATAAGTATTTGGTCAATACCAAAAGTTCATCTCAATACTTTGTTATGTACCCTTTGCTGGCAATAACGGAGGCCAAACGTTTCCTGTATCTCTTCACAAGCTTTTCACACAGTGTTGCTGGTATTTTGGCCCATTCCTCCATGCAGATCTCCTCTAGAGCAGTGATGTTTTGGGGCTGTCGTTGGGCAACACGGACTTTCAACTCCCTCCACAGATTCTCTATGGGGTTGAGATCTGGAGACTGGCTAGGCCACTCCAGCACCTGGCTGTGTGTTTGGGATCATTGTCATGCTGAAAGACCCAGCCACGTCTCATCTTCAATGCCCTTGCTGATGGAAGGAGATTTTCACTTAAAATCTCTCGGTACATGGCCCCATTCATTCTTTCCTTTACACAGATCAGTCGTCCGGGTCCCTTTGCAGAAAAACAGCACCAAAGCATGATGTTTCCACCCCCATGCTTCACAGTGGGTATGGTGTTCTTCGGATGCAATTCAGTATTCCTTCTCCTCCAACCACGGGAACCTGTGCTTCTCCCAAAATGTTCTATTTTGGTTTCATCTGACCATAACACATTCTCCCAGTCCTCTTCTGGATCATCCAAATGCTCTCTAGCGAACCGCATACGGGCCTGGACGTGTACTGGCTTCACCAAGGGGACACGTCTGGCAGTGCAGGATATGAGTCCCTGGCAGCGCATTGTGTTACTGATAGTAGCCTTTGTTACTGTGGTCCCAGCTCTCTGTAGGTCATTCACTAGGTCCACCCGTGTGGTTCTGGGATTTTTGCTCACCGTTCTTGTTATCATTTTGACGCCACGGGGTAAGATCTTGCATTGAGCCCCAGATCGAGGGAGATTATCAGTGGTCTTGTATGTCTTCCATTTTCTAATAATTGCTCCCACAGTTGATTTCTTTACACCAAGCGTTTTACCTATTGCAGATTCAGTCTTCCTAGCATGGTGCAGGCCAACAATTTTGTCTCCGGTGTCCTTCGACAGCTCTTTGGTCTTGGCCATAGTGGAGTTTGGAGTGTGACTGACTGAGATTATGGACAGGTGTCTTTTATACCGATAATCAGTTAAAACAGGTGCCATTCATACAGGTAACGAGTGGAGCCTCGTTAGAAGTTAGACCTCTTTGACAGCCAGAAATCTTGCTTGTTTTTAGGTGACCAAATTCTTATTTTCCAATCTAATTTGGAAATAAATTCTTCAAAAATCAAACAATGTGATTTTCTGTTTTTTTCCACATTCTGTCTCTCATGGTTGAGGTTTACCCATGTTGACAATTACAGGCCTCTCTATCTTTTCAAGTAGGAGAACTTGCACAATTGGTGGTTGACTAAATACTTATTTGCCCCACTGTAAAATGTAAACATGATACAAGTCATACACACGTGCTTTTTACAGAAAATAATTCAGTTGTTTTTGTTCTGATGGTAATAATGTCATAATAAGGCCACTGTTCAATGGAAAAAAAGTTGTGTTTTTTTTTTTTGTTTCTTTAACCCCGATATCTCAAAGTAACACACTTCAGAGCTGTAATTACAATACTGTGAAACTGATATTTTGGCTTAAGGTTATCATTCCGTGAGAATCTCATACCGGCGCAGGCCTATTTGCAACCAAATATGACAATACCGTGAAACTGTGATATTTTGGTTTAAGGTTATCATTCCGTGAGAATCTCATACCGGTGCAGGCCTATTTGCAACCAAATATTGCATTCTGATGCAACATTTCAGTTAGAGATGTCCGATCCGATATTTGGATCTGATCGGACGCCAATATGGGCAATAAAATGCGCATCGGTATCGGATCGGCCAACACGGAAAAATTCCGATCCAGACTTCCGATCCAGGTTTTTTTTTTTTTTTTTTTTTAAAGTCCGTTTTAAGTTTTTTTTTCCAGCGTACCGATTTACAAACTCCATTCCAGTTTTTGCTTCGGTTTCCCTAAAATCCGGTCCGCATTTTATGGCACACCTTCAACACACTACATTTACATTACAGTCTCCCAATTTACCGAGAGACTTTATCGGTAAAAATGTCAGCTGTGTGGGATCATTTCACCTTAAAGGACGACAAAGACGAAGAGGCAGAGTGCAACATATGCCACAATAAAGTCAAGCGTGGTGGTAAAGCTGTAAGAAGTTTTAATACAACCAACCTAAACAAGCATTTAGCGAAATACCACCACAAACAATATGAGGAGTATGTTAAGAAAACCGAAGACAAAAAGAAAGGTCCTACGCAACTAACACTGGCAGAAACTTTTGCTATGCGTGACAAACTAGCACTCAACAGTCCCAAAGCCCAGGGAATAACAGGAGTCATTGCCGAAGAATTCATTCCGGATGACGAGCCATTATCTCTCGTGAGTAAAGATGCACCATCCAACACTTAAAACCACGGTACAACATGCCCAGCAGTCATTACATCCTTGAGCGATTCGGCCGTGGAAGATTCGAGAACGATTCACAAACATCCACATTCCGATTATTGAAATATGTCAAGTAAAGCAGAACTAATACACAGCGCGGTCTTCGGGACGCGATGAGAAACGGACCGCATTGCGTCCCGAGAGTAAACATCATACTTGTCATAGACCCGGGTAATGCCAATGCTCAACTCACGGCTTTAGCTCAACTCATCCCGCTGGATAAAAACACAAGAATACCTGGCTGCTGCTGACAGCCGCTACAAACTACGTCAACATCGTTTTACTGTAGATAATAGATATCATATGTATATAGAACAAGATGCAAAATGACAGACTCGACGGAGTTAGCAACATTGAAGTATTGAAAACTAGTTGCGTTAGTAAACAGCCGCCATCTTAAAGCAGGAGACTTCCCTTGTAGGCTGTTGTGAACCTTCCAAGCGAACCCAATTAACTTTTTATCTAAAATACTCCTAAATCGGCAAAATCATGACTTGAATCTATCTTCAAAACAGTTTTAAAACTTTCACAAGTCGAAAGTAGATAGAAGGGAAATTATGCAATAACGGGAGCAATTTTAACAACTTTAACAGTTGATTCGCAAAATTAAATGAATTGAATGTAGTTTAAAGCTGCTGATACAGAATGGGGACTTGAGTATTTTATTTACTGTTTTAAAATGTTAATGTCCTTAAAATGTAACCCTTTATATACAATTTTTGTAACTAAAGCATGAAACATTAAAAGCATCTAATAGCTTGGGGGGTTTGTGGGATTTTCCACTGAGGTTGTTTGTGTGTTTTGCTTTTTTAAGACAGTTTACAATATTATTTGCACGTTTTACTGACTGACTATGCCATTTCTGTTTGTTATTTATAATGTTTTGTGTTTGTCACTGAATAAACAGGTCAGTTTCTTGTTACCAACCGTTGTGTGTTATTCAAACTCACCTAATTCAGCTGGCTAGTTGTTATCAAGAGTACTAAAACCTTTTTCAACATGAGTTTGACAACTAAGTAAGGCGGCTAAATAACTTTGAACTTTAACACATGCTCAGATCGGCCGGTATCGGCCAGTATCGGTATCGGATCGGAAGTGCAAAAACCTGGATCGGGACGTCCCTAATTTCAGTATTGCTACTTCCATTCTTGCACTGGTCTTAAAATATAGGTATAGGATCGGCAAAACTTATCCTGAAAAAAATTGGAACAGAAGTCAAGAACTCAGCATCAGGAGATCCCTAGTACAAAGTACTCAAAAATTATTGTATTCAGAAAAATTAGCAAAGATTCTTATCCGTATAAGATCAATTGCAAGATGAGCATGAGCTTAGAAAACTTACTAGAGGCCACTTTGTTGTATGGCCTGGGAATACGGTGGCTTGGGACCACTGAAGATGGAGAAGAATCCTTCCTTTGCATGAGGGGCCTTTCATTTGGTGAAGGCCGACCAGGTGGGGTGCCTCCGTGTGGCCACGGGGGGTCTCTTACGGATGAAGGCGGAGAGCTAATCGGAGGCTCCAAAGGCGGCGGCTGTTTGAATACTGATGAATCTGTGTGGCTGCCGTGGGAGGATTTTTCCAGTGGGGAATGTCTGTTGATAAGACACAACTGACCGTTACAATGTTTATCCGTACATATCATTTGACAGTCAGGTTGAATGTACATATTACATTCATAACTTCAGATCTAACTCTTCAAACGGCTACATCAGTGTTCTTTAACTGTACTGTAACGTTCCATTCTACAACATTCTGTGAAACAATCACATCAAGTCTGACAGGAAAACGTACTTTGTCTTATCAGAACCATTGTTGTTTTCGTCAACGAACAATTTTTTTTTCATGACGATGGTGAGCTAAAAATGTATCTTGGGAGACTAAAACATGACAAGACGGGTGCAGGTTTTCGTCTGACGAGACGAGAACGAGATGAAAATTTGCCACAGTTTCTGGCATAAGTTCACAATGTGTGACATTTTCTTATTGTATGTGTAGTTAGCATGCATTGTAGCAGCGTTTGGTCGTGTAACTCATGTGACGTGCTGCGCCACCCCCCCAGTGACTAAGTGTGTGTCCACCCCAGGCTCCTTTTGTGAAACAAGTGTCGGGCGCTGCTTGGTAAGTTTTGTTTTCTTATTTTGGCTAGATATGCCATGTTGCCTTAGCCTTTAAAGGTCTCTGCTGAGTAATCATCACACACTAAATGTAACTTGTAGCGTTAGCATAGCTTTCGCGTTTGGATAAGGACCGTGTTAACATTAGCATTTAGCGTGGCAATTATCTTAGGGGCAGTTTACATGGTGACTCTGCGACACAAAGACGCAATGACTGAGTAGCGGACTCGCCTCGCGTGCATATGGTGTTGGCGAAGACGAAAAATTCTGAATCCTGCCTCCGAAGTGGAAGAATCCGATTGCGGGGGATTGAGGGGGGCTTCCCCGGCATGCATATCAAAGGCTCCTGCGGCGTGAGACCGCGCCGTTAACGTCAGCACTCGTACACGTCACATTAGGCGTGCGCAGTGGTGCTACTAAACATTAAAAACAGCAAATATGGCGAAATGTTGTCTTTAATTGACTGTTTTAATAATATTTTTAAATTAAATATGTTGAACGTTACAATTTTTGTGCCTTTTTGAACAAAAGAAAAATGACATTGGTTCGAGTGGGCAGGCATATTTTTTTCCCGGGCTGAGGGAGCGTGGTGGGGTCGAAGTGCATCATTCTCTGTCGCCCTGTAAATCTGCACTGCCCCCTAGGGCCTGGCATGAATACTACATCGTTTTCATGCGGAATTGCGACATTGTTCAAATGGAGACGCAAAAGCAAATTTGAAATTTTTCGTATTCTCGGAGAGTCACCATGTAAACAGCCCCTTAAACTCTTGGAAAACTTTTTACATACAGTTTGTGGCATTCATTAATTGAAAATAATGTTTTCAAAGAATTCATCACTGGTAATATGTGTGTACAATGTGCAGATATTACTGTTCACTATTCAAAATGTCAATAGTTCTCTCCTTCCAGGATGATGAACCAGGTCACCTGGTCTACTAGTACTGACACTGCAGTCAGGTGTAAATGATTTCCTGAAATAAGACAAAGGAACCAACAACATCCCTTTAGTTAACGGACGAAGTATCAGTCCAGATTCGATATTAGCACAAATAGGGAACTGAAACTGCAGGTTTCGTAACTGTGGAAGTTCACCAAGCAGTGAATTTAGAACCATAAGCTTCATATGTGATGTCTGCATGCAATAAACTTTCAACATGACAATGACGGCAAGTCGTTATTGGATATTTTCATCCCCTCTAAGCACAAACCTACCTCGACTAAAATCCAACCCTCCCTAGTTCTACCGTTAAGGCTGCAACAATGAATCGATTAATACATTAGTTGCCAACCAATTTGATAATCGCAGCTGTGAGGAATTCCGTTTGACGAACAATGTTTTCATGACGATGACGAGCTAAAAACGTATCTTGGGAGACTAAAACTTAACGACAATAATGCCAGTTTTCGTCTGACGAGTCGAGAACGAGACGAAAATGCGCCATAGTTTTTGTCGCATGTTTACATTTATGTGTCGTTAGCCTGCCTGGTTGCGTGACTCATGTAACGTGCTGCGACCCCCCAACTTACCCACTAGCCTAGTGTCCTCTCCAGTTTCCCCATTGCTTGTTTTGAGACATACACGGTAAGATATGTCTTCTTATCTTGGCAACAGAGAATATGCAATGTTGTCTTAGCCTAGTATGGTCCGTGCTGAGTGCTAAATGTAACTCGTAGCATTAGTAAAGCATTTACGTTCATGTTAGCATTAGGCTATTGCTAACGGCAAGCATCCTCCTAAACTCTGACAACTTTTTTACATACAGTTCGTGGCGTCCATGCGGGTATAACTATTTAAAAAAAATGTAGCCTACTGTTTTCCTGCTGAGTGTGTATTATCACATGATAGATGGTTAGATGCTCTAATATGTGCACGTCTGTCAATGTTCACTGGAAACCTTTTCTTACTTATTTTTAGAGTGAAACTTTTAAATTTTACAGACGAAATTATTGAGTTAATGTCGACTTAAACTAGGCGAAGACACATTTTGAAATGACTAAAATATGACTAAGACTAATTAAAAAGTATTATCGTCCAAAAGACGAAAACTAAGACAAAAATTAAAATGGCTGCCAAAAGCAACACTGTATTTAGTAAACCCTTGAACGCTTTCCTCCGATGTTTTCCGCTTTGAGGTACAACCTTGTTTCCGCGGGTGCGTACCCGAACATCGGCAACAAAATAAACCCCACATTTCCAAAGATAGACGATGGACTTTCTTCCTCGGCTCTATGATCCAGTAGCAATTTAATTTCATTATGTTTTCAGTTTAATTTAGCCATTTCCAGCTTACTATGTTGATAATTGCAATGTTTGTTTACCGCTTTTCGTTTTACTGCAAAGAAAGCGGAAGTGACGATCGGCACGTCATGATATTGACGTCATCAGCCATCGTGCTGTGACCCAGGAATTTAATGCTTGCTTTCAAGTACACCGCTTCCCGGGAAAGTCCCGGACCAGATACTAAGACGCGAAGCGTTAAATGTCCGCGCCATCTCAGTGTCAGTGGGCCCAGAAAATTGTTTCCACATACAAGCGCTGCCCATTCAAATCCCGGGATTTTAACAGTGTTCAGGTGTATGTGAAAGGGGCTTTACTTACAACATGCCTAAAACAACTTCAAGTTAAATTGTAAAGGTAATGAAAAACACCGACATTTATCGTTAATTAATCGTTCAATTGTTTAATTAATCGTCCGATTAATCGATTATAAAAATAATCCTTAGTTGCAGCCCGACTTACCGTGTTCCTTCCTTGGTGCTTTTGTTGGGTCTGTGCTGTGGTGGTGTAGAAGGAGATTGAGGGGGTGGTCTAAGTGCGCCGCCACTTTGGCTTCGACCGTCCCACGATGAAGCTGGAATGACATTGGTCCCCTGAGAAGGAGAATGGCTGTGATGGGTCCTCTGCTGGGGCTGAGGCTGAGGGGCTGGAGAGCGTATTCGGGCATAAAGTTTGGCCAGAGGGCCGTGTCTCCGCTCGCAGTGCTTCTCGAATGCCTGTGGTTTCACGACTTGACCACAGTGGCTACACACCACAAGGTAGAAGTCATCATAACCGGGGTACAGGCCAAAGATCGACATGTCTGTAAGAAGAACAGGCAAGACCATTAACCCTCAGCGGTTGGCGGGCGCGTCCTGTGCTGTCGTCATTCGAAGAGGGCGTGGGGATTGGGGGGGGGGGGGTCAAAATTTGAACTTGAACTTACTTGAAATAAAACTGGAGTTAAAGCCATTTTTCTTTTGTACTTTTATTGCCCTCATAAATAAGCATTAAAGTGCATGTGACACGAAAAAGCATGTTTATTTCATAATACACGCGGTATTTTATGCTCCCGAATGATATGGACCGCTTGGATGTGTGTGGAAGCGATCGCTATATTTATTTAGTTTTTTGAATCCCGTGCCATGAAAATGAGTGACTTCCGGCTTCGGTCTTGCATTGAGGAGGAGGGCGCTGTGACGTGTACGGTAGAAGACGTCCTCTTCACTATACAGCGTACTGTTGTGTGTGAGGACGAAGGATTCAGCTGATTTTGCGGATTAAAATGTTTATTTATCGCATCACGCCAGCCAAACGGCTGCAGAAAAATCATTCTGTATGAGGGAGAGGCGTATGCGCCTTTTTGGAGTTTCAAAAGGTTCCCATTCACCGTGGATATTTACTGTGGGACCATTGGACTTACGAGGAAGTGAGTAAACATCTTGTTTTGTATTATGTCAAATACGAATACAGCAATTACATAGTAAACACTACAAACTTTCTTTAAATAAAGGACTACTTACGTTTGATCATTGATAGGCATGTAAAAAGCTCTCCTCAAGCACGTCATAGCAGCACGTTAGCTGCACAACAACTGCAGCCACCCTCCTCTGGGGAACGAACTGTAAATTGCTCTCCGCCGAGCGGTTTGCCGATCCGCGAAGACAATCGACAACCCAGTCATCATGTCAAATAATCCAGGCTATTTATTTGTGATTTTCCGCTTGGAAGACTTTGAAACATCACTCGGTTCGGGTTAGCATGTCGGCTAGCTGTCACGCCTTTTGGTTTGTTTACATTCTCCGAAGCCGGGGAAGGGAAATGCCATATGTCTGATTTAGGTGGCATAAAATATCGTTCGGGAGGTGCGACAGTAAAGGTGAAGTTGACAGTTTTGACCATTATGGAGTAATTTTGCCATGTCGTCCTGAATAAATGCATTTTTATGATTTCATATTCCATTTAGCACAAGACTGTTATTTGTCATGACCATGCCATTTATTTAGCAATTGGGGAAAATACTTGGATAAAAAGAATATCCTGTAAAAATATTGAAGTAAAGAGACAGAAACAATGACATTTTGCAGCTCTCTTCGTCGCGTTTCCCTCGTTGTGAATAGTTCCCCCTCGACGGACTGACTGGTCCTTCTCAAGCCATTTATATAGCTATTGGGGGAAAATACTTGGATAAAAAGAATATCCTGTAAAAATATTGGAGTAGAGGGACTGAAACAATGACATTTCTTCGTCGCGTTTTCCTCGTTCTGAATAATTCCCCCTCAATGGGCTGAATAGTAAAACCGATGAGCCCAGTCTACCGCTGACGTCATCCACCTGTTGGGGACGCTAAAGCCCTATAATGGTAGGCGTGGCTAACCGGCAGATTAAAAGACTAATTTCTCGTCATCTGCGCTTTGCTAAATTGTTGTATATCGTCGAACCGTCTCAAAATATGATTCTAATTCACATAATAATGCCATTTAAGACTTTTTTTCTCATGTCGTATGCTCTTTAAAACGCTGCATGGACCATGTGTTCATGTCCATATTTGCGTCATTCCTTATTCTTTTTTCAATCGGAAAGCACTGTGGAAAACTACGTATTCCATTCTAATGGCACACCAGAAATGACAATAGTTCCACGTGAGGTAGGGGACCTCCGTGAAGTTGGCCCCCCCATCAGACGCAGATCTACATCAAAATTGGGCCAAATTGTTTGTGACATAAAAAGTTTCATTTTACCTGCTATCCTTTTTGAGATAATTACAATTCTTCTATAGGTCAATCTGAGGTCAACCAGCCCCCCCCCCCCCCCCATTTTGATTAAAAATGGCTAAAAATGTTGATAATCGTTTGTGCTGGTTTGTGAAGTAAAAAATTTCATTTGTGCTGCAACGGTTTTGTCGATATTCTACTTTTAATTTGGAGTGATGACGTCCCGAAGCTCCCCATCTACGACAAATAGAACTGCAATGGTGCAGTTTGTTAGTGCGACGTTGGTGGTGTAAAACTTTTCGTAGCACAACAACTTGACAAAGAAGACGATATACAGTGGTGTGAAAAAGTATCTGAACTTTTTGGAATTTCTCACATTTCTGCATAAAATCACCATCAAATGTGATCTGATCTTTGTCAAAATCACACAGATGAAAAACCTGTCTGCTTTAACTAAAACCACCCTAACAATTACAAGTGTTCATATATTAATGAGGATAGTATGCAAACAATGACAGAAGGGGAAAAAATGAGTGAACCATCACATTTAATATTTTGTGCCCCCCCCCCCCCTCCCCTTGGCAGCAATAAGTTCAACGCTTCCTGAAGCTGCAGATCAGTATGGCACGTCCATCAGGACTAATCTTGGCCCATTCTGCTGTACAAAACTGCTGTAGTTCAGTCAGATTCCTGAGATGTCTGGCATGAATCACAGTCTTTAGTTCATGCCACAGCATCTCAATGGGGCTTAAGACTGGACTTTGACTTGGCCACTCCAGAACGTGTAATTTGTTCTTCTGAAACCATTCTGAAGTTGATTTACTTTTGTGATTTGGATTGTTGTCTTGTTGCATCCTCTATCCTTCTATCCTCTTTTTAGCTTCACCTGTCTGACAGACGGCCTCAGGTTTTCCTGCAAAACATCAAGATAAACTTTTGAATTCATTCTTACATTAATGATTGCAATTTGTCCAGGCCCTGAGGGAGCCAAACAGCCCCAAATAATAATGCTCACTCCATCATGCTTCACGGTGGGGATGAGGTTTTGATTTTGGTGAGCTGTTCCATTTTTCCTCCACACATGATGTTGTGTGTTACTCCCATACATTTCAACTTTCAACACTTTCATCAGTCCATCCATTCATCCATCCACCTTCCGCTTGTTTTGGGGTCGGGTCGCGGGGGCAGCAGCTTTAACAGGGAAGCCCGGACTTCCCTCTCCCTAGCCACTTCAACCAGCTCCTCCGGCAGGATCCCAAGGTGTTCCCAAGCCAGCCGAGACATAAGTCTCTCCAGCATGTCCTGGGTCGTCCCCGGGTCCTCCCGCCGGTGGGACATGCCTGGAACACCTCTCCGGGGAGGTGTCCAGGAGGCATCCGAACCAGATGCCTGAGCTGGCTCCTCTCAACGCAGAGGAGTAGCGGCTCGATGCAGAGTCGCCCCCGGATGACTGAGCTTCTCATGCTATCTCTAAGGGAGATCCCGGACACCCTGCGGAGGAAACTCATTTCAGCCGCTTGTATCCGGGATCTTGTTCTTTCGATCACAATCCACAGCTCGTGACCATAGGTGAGGGTAAGAACGTAGATTGACTGGTAAATCGAGAGCTCCTCCTTTCGGCTCAGCTACTTCTTCACCACTACGAACCGGTACAGCGTCCGCATTACTGCAGACGCTGCACTGATCCAACTGTCGATCTTCCGCTGATTTCATCAGTCCACAAATATTTTGCCAAAACTTCTGTGCAGCGTCCAAGTGCTTTTTTGCAAACATTAAACGAGCAACAATGGTTTTTTTTTAGACAGCAGTGGCTTCCTCAATGGAGTCTTCCCATGAAAACCATCCTTGGCCATTGTTTGACATACAGTTGATGTGCGCACAGAGATATTGGACTGTGCAAGTGATTTCTGTAAAGCTTTAGCAGACACTCTAGGGTTCTTTCTTTACCTCTCTGAGTATTCTGCACTGAACTCTTGGCATCATCATTGGCGGACGGACGGCCACTCCTTGGGAGAGAAGCAACAGTGCCAAACTCTCTCCATTTGTAGATAACTTCTCTGGCTGTCGATTGATGAACATCCAGACTTTTAAAAATGGTTTCGTATTCTTTCCCAGCTTTATACAAATCAACAATCCTTGATCGTAGGTCTTCAGACAGCTCTTTTGACCGACCCATGATGCACATCAGAAAATGCTTCTCATCAAGACATTTCTTTCCAGGTGTGTGTTTTATAGTGGGCAGGGCAGCTTTAAACAACTCATCAGTGATTGGCCACACACACCTTACTTAAATTGTTTGGTAAAAAATGGTTTCAATTGCTCTTTTAAGTTTCCTTAAGCAGAGAGTTCACTTATTTTTCCCTGTTCTGTCATTGCTTGCATGCTATCCTCATTAAAATATTAAAACTAGGGCTGTCAAACGATTAAAATTTTTAATCGAGTTAATTACAGCTTAAAAATTAATTAATCGTAATTAATCCTAATTAATCGCAATTCAAACCATCTATAAAATATGCCATATTTTTCAGTAAATTTTATATATATTCTGTAAAATAATTTGTTGGAATGTAAAGATAAGACACAAGATGGATATATACATTCAACATACGGTACATAAGGACTGTAGTGGGCATTTCACTCTACTGTCATTTAAATCTGTCTATGCTGTCCTCACTCCGAAGCGTCTACTTTTTCCAAAGCTAAACAGCTAGTGAACGACGCCTTAATAATCAGACTTCTTCCTTTTTCATCTGATTTATTAATAAAATGGCCTCAAACCACTGTCCTCTTTAGACCGTAGTGAAACTACAAAAAAAGTACACAAGCATTGCATTAGCAACAACGTTAGCTTAGCACGCTTTTCAGGTTCACTAAACATAAACAAAAAGCGTCTCATACAAAAAATATAACATTTCGCTTACTAACATAATATGTACATTCTTTACAACAACCATACTTACGGACAAATCTTGTCCAAGGATCATATAAGCACAACATTACAATGTAGGCGTCAGCCCGAGACGTCGTGCAGCCATATTGAACTGGCAAGAAAGCAATCAACCATGTCGCAAAGCGACCACAAGAGTTCGCTGTTAGACAGCACAAAAAACTTGCTGTAAAACTTACCAAAAGGCAGAATACTGTCTGAGCGGGACATGTGCGTTAATTGCGTCAAATATTTTAACATGATTAATTTTAAAAATTAATTACCGCGCGTTAACGCGATAATTTTGACAGCCCTAATTAAAACCTATCAATGTTTGGGTGGTTTTAGTTAAGGCAGACACTGTTTTTTCAACTGTGTGATTTTGACAAAGAGCCAATGACATTTGATGGTGAATTTGAGCAGAAACGTGACAAATTCCAATAGGTTCCGATACTTTTTCATCCTGCTGTGTACTGGATTTTTTTTCTTAAATTTGTTAAATTTGGTCGGTGCAGCTTATAGTCAGGTGTGCTCTATAGTGTGGAAATCATGGTATAATAATTTCAACTATTATACCAGGGTCCCCCCAGGATTGATAAATCTAAATTCAAGACTTTTAAGACCTTTTTTAATGCCATTTCAACTGAAAATTAATACTTTTCTCGCACCCATTATTTAGATAATATTGAATCATATTAAAAAAAATAAAGCACTGAACATCAAATTTAACCTCAATTACCAAGTGTGTTTGACAAAAGAATGCACATTTACTGAAGATACAATTAAAACACATTTAAATATAAAGTGTTTCAGATTTTTTTTCCCCAGGATAAAATGGATTTTACACTATTTTGTAAAGCAACTTCAGAAATTATATTTGCAATACAACAGGTTTCCCTTTTAAGAGGACCTAGTCAAGGTGGTAGGTTGGTGATTGTCAAGTTGGTCACCTTAACTGGTGATTGTCAAGTTGGTCACCTTAACTGTAAAGTGCTTGGGAGAAGCTTGCAATTGGCAGTGAAAGTTTAAAAAACAGCCACTAAATGGCAGTAGTTTACCATTAATTACCACAAAATATAAAAGCTACACATGACCATTTCCCTTGGTAATTGTTTTTTTCTAATCACATTACAAGTATACAAAACACATGTTAATCCTTTGTTAGCTATTGAAGACATTTCTTTTAATCAGATAGAGAAAATCCATACTCTTATTCAATCAAGAAAAAATTTTAAATATACCAGGTGTTTTACTATCACCTACATTATAATTTGCCTAACACCATGCCATGTTATTCAGATCAACGTTACCCCGCACTCGTTACAATAATAGTGTCAACCGTGTTCTGTAATTGAAGGTGATGGTGGTGTTGTGGCGAAAAATGCCCCCCCCCCCCCGCGTGAAATGTCCGCCCTGACGGGAACGCTTATTTATAACGCTTTATTGAGGTGAAAACATCAAATTTTTTCATGGACGCATTACAGGAATGGATTTACGACTGTAAAATCAGTTTTAAATAAATAAATTACACAAAGTAGTAGTACTGTATTTTAGTAACAAATCGTGGACTGGGTGGGCCACATAACCATCTTTGAACAGAAATGTATTAGTCTACAGGTTTTCACGACCATATCCCAATGACAATCACAAAGGTATGACATTTATTAGTTCAAGCAGAGTAAAATAATACATATTCACGGTACAAGAAAATCGTTTCCATGTCCGTCGTTTGGTAAGAAAAAGCTGTTTGTACGAGTGACGTGTGGGCGCTTAATAATAAAATAAATAAGCAAATAAATAAAATAAAATAAACGCTCAATAAAGCGTTATAAATAAGCGTTCCCGTCAGGGGGGACATTTCACGCGAAGCGGCTATTTTTCGGCACAACAGTTGTTGATCTACGACTCCGGTTTATCCATGCTAAGGCTAGTGCACCTGCCAATACCCCATTGAACATGGCTAACTCTTGAGTTAAAACTACGAAATTCACATTCATTCGAAGGGCAAACCGTGCAGAAATACATCATTGCATCTAACACATTTTAATTGGAGAAATTGGCAACTTACTCTGAAATGTTAAGCAGGTCCACTGCCTTCGCATGACCCATAAACTGCGACCCAAAGTATCTGGATGCGACTTGGTCGCCGATCAAATACCTCACATGCTGGTCCAACTATTTGGACTTTGTTGTCTTGTTGCGGCTTTCGTCGAACATAACAACTAAGGCATCTGAGCAGTTCCTTACGTTAGCACACAGTACTGTGCGATTGCCTGCTGTTGTGATGTTCATGCTAATGATGCTAACAGCGCGCACGCCCGAGGTGCATTATGATTTGTTGTGCAGTGCATTGTAAAAATTCTACGCGTCATCTTCGTTATGGATTAAAAAAAAAAAAAAAAAACTGTCACGGATATAATTTAGGTTGCACTGAAATCTTCTTCAAAATTAAAACCACGGTGAAAAAAATCCAGACTTACGACAGCTAATTTAATACTTTTAATACCTTTAATAATGGAAAACTAAATTCAATGCTTTTTTAATACTTTTAATAACCCGCGGATACCCTGTATACCAATCATTAGGTGGGTGTACAGTATGTGGCTAGATGCAACCTGCACTAAATAAGTGACTAATATGAATCAAGATTTACTGCACTGTTCATGTGATATATCACCTTGAATCCCAATTTTCACAACATCTAGGAATAAAAATATAATTTTTGGGGGCACAAAGATGTTGCTGTAAAAACAAGAAAGACATTCAAAAGTTCCTACTCACAATTGCTGCCAAGACTTACCCTCCTTGCTGAGTGACATTGCTTCTGCAGCCTTTTTGCCATTTTTACTGCAGTCATCCAAATCAGCTCCTAGAACGACACATATCAATATCATTTTGTGAGGAGAGGTGAGGCACTACAGTACATGATGAAAAACAAAAACAGGTTAATCTGTTTGACATAAACCGTTAAATAAATTGATGTACTGGTAAATAGTGCTGCAACGATTAATCGATTAACTCAAGTAATTCAATGAGGAAATAAGCTCTGAATCAAATTTTGCTGCTTCGACTATCTATTTAGAGTGGCGTTGTGATGGTTTGTTTTGAAAGTGTTTGCATTTAGTTTTATTGATTTGGGTGGATACACTGCCCTCTAGTGGCAACAGCGAATATGACATAACTTATTTAACATGGCTGAATCCAGGTGCTCCCTGTTAAGACCAACATGATGAAAGCTTTTGTTTGCGTTAATGTTTTTTTTAATGCGTTCGTAATATAGCTTACAGGTATATTTAGCCGTTTTTTGTGGGAATACGTGTTTGAACAATTTGTTAAGAGCACTAGAAAAAGAAAAAAATTTGCATTTTATAACATTTAAGCTAGTGGACTTTTCTATGTAAGTTAGGCTAAGGCTAAGATCAGGTATTTTAATTTATTTTTAAATGAAAGTGCAATTCTGCATAGTTTGAAGAAACACTCGGAAATTTTATTTTGTATTCGCATTTAATGCTCTTTTGAAAGTGCAATCTTAGCAAACCTTAGTTTTATATCTTCTAAAATTTAATCTGCAATGCATTATTTGTTCCTAATCAGATTACTCGATCATTCGAGCTAAATAGTTGACAACTAAAATAATCAATAGCTGCAGCACGACTGGTTAACTGTTTGGGCATCTTTAGTCATTCACTGCCAGTTAGAGCAATAGCAAATCCATACTATTTGAACTGGGATGACAGCATAAACCGATTGTCAGGGGGGCCAGGCCCCCCCTGGTGGCCGAAAAGCGTCATTGCATGTAATTGACTTCCCTATACAGTATATGATTTTAAAATTAAAAATTTCCGGTAAAATATTGTCTATAGAAGTTGTAAAGCAATAAAAACAACAAAAATGAAATAAATGAACAAAAAAAAAACGATTTTTATAAGGGGTTAAAATTATTTTTTGAACAGATCATGTGACTAGCACCTTAGACTGTCATTTGCTTTGCTTAGCCAAAAACACCCGAGGACCGAAGAGGCAATATGGATCTACATAATTTATTTCAACGTAAGCTTTCAAAAGCAACAACAACTACTGAGCAAGAGCCAAAGATTGAAAATGTGGACCATGAAACGCTAGAGACCACCGACAAAATGGTGAGCGGAGTTTCAATTTGCCCCAATAAAGATGCTAATTGTACAACAGAGCCACCACCGGTGTCTTGCCAATGTAGTTACCTCCGTCAAAAAAGATGTCACCTGGCCATGGGAGCGCGCACACACACACACACACACACACACACACACACACATAAGTTATGAGTTATGTCGACCTAAACAATTAATTGAAGCCAGAAAAGAACCACAGTTATATATTTACGACATCGACGTTTATTAAACTTGAGAAACTCCATAGAGGACTTGAATTACAGTAAGAACAGTTATAAGTCATCCTACGAGTAAAACGCTGAAACATGGCCTTTTTTACGTTCAAATTTATATTTTTATTTTATTATAATAATATTTACGTGTTATGTTATACGACAGATTTTTTTTTTTTTCTCCATGGATGTGCCATGTTTTAAAACCTTGTAGATAACTACATCACCAAAACACGGAAATCAAGCAAATCAGTGCAGCGCAGTGGCTCCACCCAGGGATAAAATTTTTGACTGGGGTAACTACATTGGCACAACAACGGCGGGCGTACCATATTCTATGGATGACGATCTTGGTGAAAAGTATATCCTAAGCAGCCTGATTTGGAATGTTTCGGGGTCATCAACATGCTGTTTCGGCATGCAATTTCTGTTTTTTCATCAGAAATTGGAAAATTGCTCAAACTAAGCTATTTTCTAATGCAGATGTCTATAGAATGGAAAAATATACGAACTAACTTTTTTTTCTGCTGAAAGGAGAGAGTAATCTTTCTTTTGGTGGGTTCTATGTTTATATAGCAATAGAACAGAATTTTCTGCGGGCCTTGCAAAATCAGTCAAAATCCAGTATAACGGCAGGGAGCGACGGCCCTTGCTCCGGTGAAAATGGCTGGGAGTGAATGAGTTAATAGCCCCGATAACATATACCGTATTTTTCGGACAATAAGTCGCAGATTTTTTCATAGTTTGGCTGGGGGTGCAACTTATACTCTGGAGCGACTTATGCATGAAATTATTAACACATTATCATCTCATTTCACCTGGTATATTGGTGTTTTGGAGTGACACTGATGGTTTGGTCAACTTGTTAGCATGCTCTTTATGCTATAGTTATCTGAAGAACTCTTAATAGCCATGTTACGTTAACGTACTGGCCACGTTCGCATTTCGTTGTTCATGCATCATGAAACATTGTCAAACTGTACACTTATTCAGCATGTTGTTCTCTATTGTATTTTTGTTCTAAATTGCCTTTAAAGATAACATATCTGTTCTATGTGTTGGATTTTATTGAATAAATTTCCCCCCAAAAAATGCGACATACTCCTGTGCGACTTATACGTTGTTTTTTTTTTCTTCTTCCTTGCGCATTTTTGGCTGGGGGTGCAACTTATACTCAGGTGCGACTTATAGTCTGAAAAATACGGTAATATTTTTGGCACGGTGTCGGTGGATTGGGATGCGTACATTTCCACTCCTGTTTTACCAGTATGCAAAGTTTTGTTACTGTTCTAGACGCCGTATTTTTCCATCACTAAGTGATTAACTGTACTATGGCAATTAGCAAATGGTTTCGTTTTACGGTGTTATGTTTACAAGTTCTTGAGAGGCCTTGTGGTTATTGATAGCTTTGCTGTCCTAGAATTGCCAGGGTTTTTTTTTAATACTGTTTCATGGACCAAGACCTCAAAAAACTCCTCTCCTGTTGCAGCAAATGTTTTATCTATTGACAAAGCACAATATCCAAATCCACCGGTAGTATTTTTGACCAACAGGTGTTCAAAAACTTAGGTGAATATACATTTAAAAATTATAATTATCGGTTATTGTATCTGTATCGGCCTTGAGGAACAGGAAGTTATCAATATTGGTATCGGTTTCAAAAAATTGATATTGCGCACCCCTAATAACAATAGAAGTTTGTCGGTGTTTCTCTGAGTTTCAGTCTTTAAATGGCAGGTATACAAATTTACCGTGTGGTCAAAAATCAGTCAGGGGCAGCGAGTGACAAAAAAAAAATCGTGCAAGTACCAGTACCAAACAACAAATCCAGATGAATTTGTTACACTGGTATTTGTTGTACTGGTACAGAAACCAGCATAGGCTGGATTTCATATCAAGGCAGGCCAGTATTCTAATGTAGTAGGCAAATAAAGGATATAAAAGGTGGCATGTTGTGTGTAGACTTTTATTGGTGGGTTGCGTGATGAGTTTAAAATGGATGGATGCCAAACAATGGGCATACTGAAAGCTGGGAGGGCCAACTATTTTGGAACAGAGCTGTCACATATGATTTGAGTCGGGGCGTACAAATATGCCACATTAGATTGTGTTGCGAAAGAAATGGATGGAGGTCAAGTACTGGAATGAGGCGACAAGAAGAGTGGCGTTTGTTGTCGCAAACGATGGGTCAGCAGCACGTACACGGTGGGAACGGCATCATACTCCCCCTCTGTCACCGGTGTCTACTCCCAATCCTCCAGCCACTAGCTGGCATGCTAACGCTAGCCAACTATCCTGCCGTCAACCGATTGTCTGTCCAGTTTGTTAGCGAGCTAGCCTAGCTTTTCACGGCAAGAAGTTGCTCGCACAGCCTGCCATACTAGCTTCGGTCCGTTCTGATGTCACCGCTGCCTGTCTCGTTTCCTTACAATTGGCAGGTCCGACAAGCGCAGGCTAAACGAGTCGAAACATACCTCGAACACTAATGCAAACTACAATTGGCCGATATTAATTAGCCCGGTCGTTTTTTTTTCATGACAACATGTGCAGCTGGACCTAGTGTAGAGCAACATGTTATCCACCCAGCGCTAGGACCCGGCAGGGTCTTTGTTTGGGTAACATGGCTAGCTCTGCCCTAGGTTTACACGAAAATAAACCGTGGCCTTTTTTAATGAAACACATTTGGAAGAGCCAGTTGTCAAGTCGTGACGCTCTCTTACCATCAGGTGCTGTCACACCGGCCCACTCGGTCCAAGCAGTCCAGCTTTGACCCACGAAATCATCGAGGCTAGGCACCCGCCGATCCAGAGCAGCCATTACTTTCACTGCGCGTTCACGCACCGCCATCATCACTGCGCGGCAAATTACTTACGTCATAAGTCGCGCTCTCGACAAGCTGGGAACTTGTCGCGTGCGCGTTTTAAGACATACGGGTGGGGGGTGATCACGTGACTTCTCCTTCTCTGATTTCAACACAACCTATGAATCTTATGAGTTGAGTTACAGTGTCCACCTGACACTGGAGTACGCAGTACTCTGGGTGATTTGGTCAAGGGCGTCGGTTTGCCTAGGGACGGTAGGGAAATAACACTAGCAACTTTTTAGGATGCTCAACTTGTCCCCACCAACTTTTAAGCAACCTTATATGTATTATTTACAGGGTGACCCAAAAAAAAGTTTACACTGCCATAATACAACTTAAATGCCATGTTTATTCAGTTTAGAATTAGAATTGAATCACAAATTAGACATTATTGTAAAGAACATGTACAATACACTCTATTTTTCAATGTGTCCTCCCTTAAGTGTCACAACAGCCTCCAGGCGCCTGCGGAACGCTTGACAGGTCTTCTTTATGTAGGATGCTGTCATCTTTTCCCAAGATCTAACAATGGACCTCTCCAAGGCTGCCACAGAAGTTTGTGGCTTCTTACAGGCACTGTCCTCCACAGTTGCCCATATGCTATAATCCAGGGGATTGAGATCTGGACTCTGGGGTGGCCACATATCACCTTGTCAATCAACTTTTTGGTCCGCACAGATCGTCACTTCCAGACCCAGGTTTTCGTGAAGCTGTTCCAGTATCTTTCAGCTTCTTTTTAACTTTGTAGACCGCACACGTGGATATTCTCAGATTTGCTGCAATCTCAGTAGGTGTCAGACCGGCACGCAGCAATTCAGGTACAGCTAAAGTTTTCTTCATTTTCAGCAGAAGCACAGGAATTGTAGAGACGAGAGATTACCAGCTGCATTGAGTGACCTTAATGTATCACTTAACCATGACAACCTATTTAAATATGTTTCAGTGGCTTTTAAACAAGCAGTCAACTGAGTGTAAACTTTTTTTTGGGTCACCCTGTAATGACTTCAGTTACATAGTGTAACAGTCACCTCCTTGAGTGGTCTTCCTCCCGACGTCCACCGCGCGGTGGCGCTGCTTCATTTATGTTGTATATGTTCTTCTTCTGTTATTGCTTACTTGTGTTGGGGGAGTTCGTCTGGGAACGCGTGTGTGCGTACCGCTGAGCTCCGAGTGACGAGTGGTAGAGCTGGAGTTATTTTTGACTATTAAAAGTGCATGGGTGGACGTCTGCTTCTTTTTTTGCCTTCTATACGCTCATCCTGCCCTGCCAAGCGTTACAAGTGGCGCCCGAACATTTTTTTCCTGGATCCTCAGTCGAGTTGGTATCCGTCTATTTTCTGGATCCGACGGTCCTGCCGCCGGTGCGATATTGTTTTCGGATCTGTCTATTATCTGGATTCGACGGTCCCACCGCGACCTTTCGGATCCGTCTATTTTTTGGATTTGACGGTCTCATCGCGGCTGCAGCATTGCAATGGGATCCGTCTAATTCTTGGATCACCGTGTGAAAGCTGGGCGGATTTGGATTATTTTTTCTATCTTTTTTGGACTTTATTCTTCGTGGGAGTTTTCTCCAAATCATAACTAATAATTTAAGCACAATGGCTCACTACAGTGACAACAGTGAGCCTGACATGGAACTTACTCCATTACCAGCGTGCTGCATTTTTGAAAATTGTGACCAAAATCTTAGGCAAGAAATAATGGACTTGAGAGCTGAAGTTGGCAAAATTAGTGACTGTTTACGTGACTCGCTGAACATACAGCAGAGTTTGCTTGGTCAGTGGGACCGCCTTGCCAGGGAAAACCCTATTTCTCCCGCAATCCAACAGTTTGATGTTTCGCCTATTGCTGCGTCCACTCCTCATATAACTGCTGGGGCCACAGCGGAACCCACAGTCATGGCGACGAATAGCAACCCATTTTTGCCAACTAATCCCTTCCTGCCTTCCAATCCATTTTCGCCGGTGAGGCCTTTTCTTCAGTCGCATGCACGTGAGCTGAGCAACACCTCAAGAGCAATTGCTGCAGCTTTGCACCACGCCAAACTGGAGCCTCCTGTGTTTTCTGGGGATGGCAAAGTGAATCCTGAGGACTGGTTACAAGCTGTCGGTTCTTATAAATGTTCGTTGAGCCTGTCAGATGACCAGATTCTGTATGAACTGCCTCACTTCCTTGCGAGGGAACCCAAGAAATGGTTCAAGGCACTGAGCTCTCACATAACCTCATGGGCTCAGTTTTGTCAGCTCTTCAGCTCTGTTTTTTTGCCCTCTGACAACCAAGAACGCATTCTGAGAGGACTTTTGGATCGTGTTCAAGCTCAGGATGAACCTCTTCCAACCTTTGTTGCGCACATGCTGAGTGAATTTAATGAACTTAAAACTCCTCCGCCTGAGAGAGAACAGATCGACCTTATTGGTAAGCACTGTCTCGAGAAATACAGAGTTGCTCTGTATGGTGCCAACATCAATTCTGTTATGGAACTTTTGCTGCATGCTCATGAGCTCCACTCAGTGCTCGGACCTAGTGGACCTCCGTCTTCTTCATGTCTTAAAGTGCAACGTGAATCGGAACCCTACTGCTTCAGATGCTCACGTCCGGGATTCACAGTACGAACGTGCCCGAACTGTTATGGCCAACCTTCCTCTAGGCGACGTGCTGCCGACGTTACGGAGCCTGGCTCTTCTCAGTCCTCTTCAGCGCCTGGTCCCCCTGGCTCCGACAGTCAAGGGACCGATGGACTCAGCACCCCGTCGCCACAACTCAGCAGACAGTTGGGAAACTGCAGAGGGGGGAGGTCGTTTCGCAGAGGCCAACCTCCCCCCTGTCGCTGACCGAGCCTCATCCTCCGCCTCAACCTCGTGATGGACAAATTCTTGGTCACTTGGAAGACCATTTTTCCGACGTACATTGGAATACTCCTCTGAGGGCCAAAGTGAACTTCCATGCCTCTTCTGTGGATGCTACTCTAGACACAGGTGCTTCGCTTTCGGCCGTATGTGCGGATCTTGTTAAAAATAGCAATGTCAAGACACGTTCATGGGACGGCCCGGCTGTCAACCTTGCCAATAATGCTCCGTGCATCCCAGAAGGTGTCGCATGGCTACATATTGGATTCATGAATAAGGACTTTTACCAGCGGTTTGCAGTGATTCCTCAGTTGTCGTCTCCTTTTGTCCTGGGAATGGATTTTATGACAAGAGCTTCCGTGTCCATACACGTTCCCACTAGGACTGTGTACATGGATGAAATTCCCTACCCTCTGTCAGAGGATGAGGACTATCAGGATTTCCATTCCCATTCAACGGTGGCTGCGATGTCGGTGGGATCTTTTGACGTGGACTTGGCTGCTAAAGTGTCTGAGGCAAATCTCTCAGATAATAACAAGGACACTCTGCTTGGTGTGATCTCTAAGTATGGTTCCATGTTTGATGGCCATCTTGGCAGAACAACTCTCACTGAGCATGAAATTGAGACGGGTGATGCAAAACCCGTGAACCTTCCACCTTATCGCACGTCACCTGCTAAGAAACGTGTGATCGAAGAACAAGTTCAACAAATGTTAAAAGACAACATCATCGAGCCTTCCACCAGTCCTTGGGCGGCTCCGGTGGTTATCGTCAACAGAGCAGGCGCGGAGCCGAGATTCTGTGTGGACTTCAGGGGTCTCAACCAAGTGACTCAAAAGGACTCCTACCCCTTACCCCGGGTGGATGAGTCCTTGGACTTTTTGGCAAGGGGGAAATTTGTTTCGACCTTGGACTTAGCACGAGGCTATTGGCAAGTTGCAGTGTCTGATGACTCTAGGCACAAAACTGCTTTCATCTCTCATTGTGGCCTTTTTCAGTTTCGGGTATTACCGTTCGGGCTCTGCAACGCACCCGCGACTTTTCAAAGGCTCATGAACTCTGTGCTTGCCGGCCTCACTTACAAAACATGTGCTGTCTACCTCGACGACATCGTCATTGCTTCGCCTACGTTTGATCAGCATTTGTTGGATCTTCAGGAAGTGCTGGACAGGCTGCGAGCGGCTGGCCTAACTCTAAAGCTCAAAAAGTGCCAGTTCTGTCTCAAAGATTTCACCTTCCTCGGTTACCGCATCACTTCATCAGGCATCGAACCGGATGTGGACAAGGTCAAGGCAGTCATGGAGTTCGCCGCCCCCACTACAGTGAAGCAGGTCCGGCAGTTCCTCGGCTTGACTGGATATTATCGTCGTTTCATTCAGGATTATGCCCGACACGCCGAACCGCTTCATGCTCTCACAAGAAAGGACGCCGCTTTCCTCTGGGACGGCGACTGTCAAAAAGCCATGGATCTCTTGAAGGATCGTATTACATCTGCACCTGTCCTGTCATTTCCCAATTTTGAGGAGCCTTTTTTCATTCATACCGATGCTTGTGACGTCGGCCTCGGTGCAGCTCTGATGCAGAAAGATCTCAAGGGGCGTGAGTATGTCGTGGCCTTTGCTAGTCGCTCCCTTCACAAATCTGAACTGCCATATTGTACTTCGGAGAAGGAATGCCTTGCTGTGATATGGGCCCTGGAGCACTTTCGTCCGTATGTCGAAGGTGTCCATGTCACAATTATTACTGACCACAACAGTCTCAAATGGCTTAGGTCTCGCCAAAACCCCACTGGCCGGCTTGCCCGCTGGTCACTTCGTCTCCAGGACTTTGACTTTTCAATTGTGCACAAGCCTGGCGCACACAACAAGGTGCCTGATGCACTGTCTCGGAATCCTTTGCCTCTTCCTTGTGACAGTCCGACTGATCTATTGCCTGCACATGCTGTCATTGGCAGCTTGGACATTCGTGCTCTGCCCCTTGTTTTGCTGGCAGATCGTCCTCAACTAAGGCAACTTCAAGTGGATGATCCGGTCGCGGGTCCTCTTCTTCGAAGTATTGAGGAAGACTTGCAGACTAACCCGGACAGTGTCGATCGTTCACAGTATGTCGTTTACGATTCTCTGTTGTATTACAAAGATTCTAAATACAGATGTGGTTTGCATCCTTTGAAAGAACTGAGACTGTTTGCACCCACTTCTATGAGAAGCACTTTGCTGAGTTATTATCATGACCACCCTACAGCAGGTCACCTTGGTGTTTCTAAAACTCTGACTAGACTTCGTTTGAGGTTTTTCTGGCCCAAAATGGCCGCTGATGTCAAACGCTATGTGTCTTCATGCTCAGTCTGCCAGTTCACTAAGCCTAGTCAACGCAAACCTGCAGGTCTCATGGTTCCGATTGTACCTCAAAAACCTTGGGAGTACGTGGGTGTTGATTTTGTTGGTCCTTTACCCCGTACCCCAGCTGGTAATGCTTATGTGATTGTGTTCGTTGACTATCTGACTAAATGGATTGAAGTCAGTGCAGTTAGAGAAGCCACATCTCAGGTGGCAGCAGGTAAATTTGTTTCCGACATTTTTGCTCGTCATGGCACACCTACTTACCTGATTTCCGACAGAGGGTCTCCTTTTGTGAGTGAACTGTTTGAACATGTCGTTTCTGCTTTAGGCTCTGTACACAGACTCACCACTGCGTATCACCCTCAGACAAACGCGACTGAACGTGTCAACCGGACTCTGAAAACTGCCATTCGCGCTTATGTAGGTGAGAAACACACTTCATGGGACAAATACCTCCCTCACATTTGCTTTGCCCTACGTACAGCCCCTCATGATAGTACTGGACTTAGTCCCTCTATGATGCTTTATGGTCGGGAGCTGGACACCCCTCTTGACCTCATCACTCAGCCCTCCTCAGACGGTGTTGATGACCCAGGGGTACCTTACCCTGAGTCTCTCAGAGCCTCCTTGCTGGATGCTCATGATCATGCCAGAGCAGCTTTAGACCTTAGTCATGAGAGACAAAAGCGCTACTATGACTTGAGACATCGACAAGCCTCATTTTGTGTTGGTGACCTTGTCAGAGTTAAGACGCACCCCAGGTCAGACGCTCTAAACAATTTTACAGCCAAACTTGCACCTTTGTTTGAAGGTCCGCTTCGTGTGTCTCAGAAACTCAGCGATGTTAACTACAGACTCACGTGGGTGGACTCTGGTACTGACGCTGGTGTTTTTCATGTTGTTAATATGCAACCGTTCCATACTTGGGACTCTCTCACTTCTGATGTTCGTTCGGGTTCCTCTCTTGCTGTGACTGGGGGCGCGGAGCTTTTAGACTCTGGTGCTGCTGCCCCGCCTGCAGGTGATGAACCTAGTTTGTGGGACATTGATTCTGCTACTGATGTGGACTCTGTTGGTGACATCAACCCAGTTCCCGTAGGGCCTTACGTCCTCAGGCCCAGGCGTTGCCCCAGAGTAACGTCTGGTTGGGCTGATTGCAAATGGACTAATGCATTTCACACGGACAGACTCGACCTGAAGTGAGCCATTTTCTGACTGTTAGCACTATTTTGTTATGCTTGCTTCTTTGTATTTGCTGTTTGTTATTGTTTATCGTGTTTGCCCATGTTAGCGATTGTTATTGAGGTTCATACTTTTACTGTTCAAAAAAAAAAAAAAAAAAAAAAAAAAAAAAAAAAAATTCACTATGCACTTTTGTTTTTTTATGTGCTCTTTGCCGTACTTGCCTTTACTGTTGCCTATGTATAGGATGCTGTTAAGGTGCTTTCATGGTTCCTCTTCAGCTGTGTGCGGCTGTGGACAGCCTTTTTCTTACCAGGGGGGACTATGTAACAGTCACCTCCTTGAGTGGTCTTCCTCCCGACGTCCACCGCGCGGTGGCGCTGCTTCATTTATGTTGTATATGTTCTTCTTCTGTTATTGCTTACTTGTGTTGGGGGAGTTCGTCTGGGAACGCGTGTGTGCGTACCGCTGAGCTCCGAGTGACGAGTGGTAGAGCTGGAGTTATTTTTGACTATTAAAAGTGCATGGGTGGACGTCTGCTTCTTTTTTTGCCTTCTATACGCTCATCCTGCCCTGCCAAGCGTTACAATAGGTAATTTACATTGTCTACCCATATGATGTAAGGATAGAATTGCCCCTATCTTTATTAAGTGAATTATTTTCATTATGTTCAGACTTACATTCTGGGGTGAAAGTGGTTCGAATTTCTTGCCGGAACTCCCCGACCTGAAGGTCGTCACGGAGCCAGAAATTTTATTTCGGTGGGGGTGGGGGGGGTCAAAACTACTGAAAATGCAAAGAAAACTGTTTTTGGTCAGGTATTTCTAAATTGTATTTTTCAATGATTTGAAAATAAAAGTGAACAAAAACAGCTATAACCCCAACCTCCATCTCCTCATTTTTATTTTTCCTCATTTCCTCACATACTAAATGCCAAGTATCAATTTTAACTACTTAAGAACAAAGTTAATGTAAACATTTACTTTTACATACTTTTTTTTCTAATAATGAAGCTATATGTGACATACTATCAGAAAAATAAGTACAAATGACTTATATTATGCAGAGTGAAAAGGAATAAATTTTGAAGATCGTGCAAGCATTGACTTTTTTAATTAAAAGGAAATGAATAAGTAGCTTAACATAAATGAACAAATATAAGTCCAAAGTGCACATTGACAGCTAAGATGTTCTGAAGCCCTCCATCAGAGCAAATAAAACTAAATATGATAAATAAGCCACCTTAACTCTTTCCTTGCTCTTAAAGATTTGATCCAATTTTCTGTTGCATTGCCCTTTTTTTTTTTTTTTTTTTTTTTCTGTTTCAGAAAACATGCACATTTGAACCAATCAGAGCTAACTATCTCTGGTGATCACATGTCAGTATGTCAGCCAAATGAACGGATAAATAAGTCCAGGCGTTTTGCTTTGCTGCTTTGCAGCTGGGGAAACCTCCATGCCGTCCGTGGAATAAAATAAATAATAAATATCGGTGGAAACGGATTACGCTTCACAAGCAATTTATTATGCTTGTTGTTAACACTTGTGTATGTAAATCTGATTGTTGTAGATTATTTTCTTCTTGGAGATGAAATGCATGTGTAGCAGCTTTGTATTTAAAAAAATTTTTTTTACATAGTGTTTTGACAGTTGCCGTCATATTTTCGGAATCAAAGCACCGTATACCGGAGCAACGTTCGGGCCCTGAATCTTTTACCAGAACTGCATTCTGGCGCTGATTCTTGTACCGGAACTGCGTTCCAGCCCTGAATCTTATACTGGAACTGCGTTCCTGACCGTTCCCGCCCACTTTCACCCCTGCTTACATTTCATTTACCCCTTTCCTCTGCTGAGTGTGCTAGTCCATTTTTTCCCCTCAAATGCACGTTTGATTGACTGATGACTTGACCCCCTCACACACACGCACACACGCACTCACAGCCCCATGCCCATGCTGCCTCCTACGCCCCCTTCAAAGAGGAGGGATATTAGAAGGGTTTTTTTTCGGCCAGCTGCAGCCACTGTATTTAATGTAAAAATACGTTAATGTTGTGGAGGTGGGGAACACACCTCTAATTTTGCTACTGAAAGTCAGGCCTGTATCGGCGTTAGCATAACATTAAACTGTGAATTTGCTAACCTGCAAAACTCAAGTGGGAAGCAGCTTAGAGACATGTCTTCCTGTACTTTTTCAACTGTTAAGAAATAGAAGTGTCCATCTTTTTGTGTTTTCGACTGTTAACATGAATTAAACTGTGAGAAATGTAGTAAACCAAGGTTTACCCCTTTCTCCCTAATTTTTATTCTATTTATGTGGCTTTAAAGCAGCCCAAAGGAGCTTTCATTTTTTGTTGAGTTTGGCTGTGTTGGTGGACAAAAGCAGTAGTGTCTTACCTGAAGGAAGGCTGAATTTTTATTTATTTTTGTTATTCATGGACTAAGAGTTTTTTTTTCAGTTATATTTAATTTATATATTATATATATATATGTTATATTAATTTCTCAACAAAGTTGAGTGGTCTTAAAACATTTTTTTATTTTCTTGCATTTCCTGGATAGTTAAGAGATTATCAACAAGTTTGTATTTGTTGTGTAGTTTAACTCATTTGCTCCCAAAAACGTATAAATACGTTCTATTTTTCATTGTTTCAGTGTCCCAAAGACGTATTTATACGTCTTTTACGTTTTTGTTTTTTTGTCATAAGAGACATCTCTGGGTTCTGATTCAACTGAGCTCCAAAGCACAAAGCTGAAAATCCATTTTAAAGCAATAAAACTGGCCACGGGAGGGCAGTAGCATATTTGGTAAGACCCCCAACCCGATTCAACTGCAACAAACGGCAGCACGGCCAGGCCACCGGCGGATGGATGCCAGGCAGCGGACGACCGAACAGAACAACCAATAGGACGCCTGTGATGCCAGCCGCTGGACGACCAAGCAGAACAACCAGGACCACCAGTGCAGCGAACGATGTCGTTGAGGCCGTGCTGCTCACCGAGCAGACCCCGCAGAGACTCAAAAAAATCCATCTTTATGAGACAGGCGGCGATGAGGGAAAAGTTTACCCGGCTGTCACGGCAACAACAACGTCATCTCTCAGTTATGTGTAAATAAACTGCTACTTTGCTATCAAAAGCTCTATTTGTCTTGTTGTTTCTGTTATTTTGTAAAAGGAAAACATTATACAGATGTTTGGGATGTAACTAAAGCAAAAAATAGCTGTGTTAAAGTCAAAGTTATGTTTGAAATGCATGCTTTCACAAAAAGCTCGATTTCTCTGTTTTTTCATCAGAAATTGGAAAATTGCTCAAACTAAGCTATTTTCTAATGCTGATGGCTGATTGAATGGAAAAAGATAAGAACTTACTTTTTTCCAGGCTGAAAGAAGAGAGTCTAATCTTTCTTTTGGTGGGTTATGTTTATATAGCAATAGAACAGAATTTTCTGTGGGCCTTGCAAAATCAGTCAAAATCCAGTAAAACGGCCGGGAGCGAAGGGCCTTGCTACAGTGAAAATGGCTGGGAGTGAATGAGTTTAATATAATTTGTTTATGTTCAAATATTGAAATATAAATTTGCTAATTAAATCCATTTATTTATTCTGGACGTTTTCAAACTGTTTCTTTAGTAGTTTTTGAAAACAGGATTGAATGAAACAGTGTATCACCTGAACCAATACATATGAAAGTTAGTATAAGTCAATACAGATGTATTTTGCATTGATTATTTAGCCTATCAATTAATTAGGTTTATATTCATGAGAAATTTAGCTCTGACCCCCATTCAGCCGATCTGTTTGGTCTTATTAATGTCCCGTCCCCAGCAAAAAGTGTACATGCAGGTTATGCCGTTATATCATCCCTACCAATGTTCAGACCAAACCAACGCCCTTGGATTTGGTGCATCCCCAGTCATGAATAGGAATCAAAACTTTTTTTTTTTTTTAATATACATAATACCTCCCAACAAATAAGACATCAACAGATAATTATAAAAAGATCATACACGCCCAAAAATGTACAGTCATGCGGAAGGGCGTAGGTTTGCATAGGGACGGTAGGGACATAACACCACCAACTTTTAAGGATTAGGTGATTTAGATTGTCTTCCCATAAATTTTCAGGATAGAATTGACCCTATGTTATGTTCAGACTTACATTTACCCCTTTTCACTTACTGAATGTGCTGGTCCGCTTTTTCCCCCTTCAAACGCACGTTTGATTGGCTGATGACTAGAACCCCCACATTCACACAATCCTGACAGAAATACATGTTGACATGCCGCCACGTTCGCCCCTTTTTGAGGAGGAGGGATATTAGAAGGTTTTTTTTTTTTCAGCCAGCAGCAGCAGCCACTTTATGTAAAAAGACGTCAATGTTGTGAAGGTGGGGATCACACCACTAATTTTGCAACTGAAAGTCCGCCCTGACTCAGAGTTAGCATAACATTAAACTGTGTGAACTGGCTAACCTGTAAAACCTGTGTAGAAAGCTGCTTAGAGACATGTCTTTCTGTACTTTTTCTACTGTTAACGTTAATTCAACTGTGCATTTATTCCCTAATCAAAATGTATGTATTTTCCACACACATCCAAGCTGTCTATTTCATTCAGGAACATAAAACACCGCGTGAAATATGAAATAAACATGCCTTTTGGTGTCATATGCACTTTAAGGCCTCAGACAGCTCCTTTGATCTCGCCATGGTGTTTTCTCTCACTTTAACAGTCAGGGGCACACCAAAATAAATGTGAGGTTTAAATAAGGCAAGCCTCATCCAAACCACTGGGTAATGATGTTCTAATCATGTGCACCTAATGTGATACCCGTGTGCGATTTTAGTAATTTTAAGTGGGATCGAATGTCGGGGTGTCCTAATTTATTTCTCAAAAGAAATTGCATTTATTTAAAATGACATTTTACAGAAAGTTATTAAAAATCTTTTATTCAGTTTTGTTTAGTTCTATTACTTGAATCTCTCTAGACTTACAATTTATATTAAATATCCATATGACCAAATATGTTAGAAAACAAAAAGGCTTCCATAGGGTGCCCTAATTTTTTCACATGACTAAGTATGTAAGTTTAGTTGTCACAATTAGAAGTGTGACAATTAGGAATGACCCGCTCGCATATTTTTGCATCCGAGTCCGAGTCACCTGTAGGATCGAAGCTATCGATTATTTAGGTCAGGGGTCCCCAAACTATGGCCCGCCTCCACATTTGGTCCGGCCCCCTAAACATTTTTTTCGGTTTGTTTGCCAATAGTGTTATTTATTTCCTGGGTTTTTTTCTGTGAAGAACCCAGAGAGGGTTATTTGGTTGTTATCTATTTAATTAAAAGTGTTATATTATATTATTATTTTATTTTATTTACTTTTGTTCCACGAAGAATCCAGAAAGGGTTATTTGATTGTGGCTTTCTGAAAAACAATACATTTTTACATTTAGGCACTCCTGCAATCGTCACACTTTTTCTGTTACAAACTGACCCCGGGAAAAGTTATGTGGCCCTCACAGGAAAAAGTTTGACGACCCCTGATTTAGGTAATCGATTAATCTATTGATTAGTTAGTTCAAATAATCGGAGTAATCGGATTACGAAAATTTAATGTGTGGCAGAATAAATCATAAGATTTGTAAAACAAAGAAACAAGTGTTCATGGCTGCAAGAATTGCACTTTCATTTCACAAGAGCAATAAACTCATTTAAAACTAAATTTATCACCTGACACTGGAGTACCCAGTACTCTGGGTGATTTGGCACTTTCCCATTCATGAATAAGAATATTAAATATATATATATATGGCGGAAAACACAGACAAGACTGAAAAAGCAGTTTCTGCTCTTGCACTCCTCTTTAAAATAAACTGCTGTATTTTAGCCAAAACAACTGTTGTCTTTGATAGAACAATATGTCTACATGCATGCTATAGCAGATTCATGGCACATTAAGCCCCCGAACTATTTTTTATTTTTCCGTTTTACCCTGGAAACCCCCGTTTACAGACGTCGCGCAACCGCTTTTGTTTCAACCCAGTCATAAAACGAAGGTAATTAATTATATGTATTATTCAAAGTGTTTGTCATTTTTAGCTTAGAATCATTAATTGATGTCTATTATTTCGTTTAAAAAAAAAAATAATTAAAAATTATTCACTCGCACATTTTAAACTTTTGAACAAATGACGTCACAATGAAAAAAATGGCGTCTGTAAAAAAGTCACGGATATCTACCTCATAACTATCGCTACATCGCTAGATGATAAATAATCGATCCAAACAAAGAAATAGTGAAAAAAAAAAAAAAAACGGTTAAAAGGTTAAATATATGAAAAAGAAAATCTCTACCACTCCTTGATGTCTGCAATTTCTGCATCGCGACCCTCATAATATTATCATGTTTCACCCATAAAAATCCCCCAATATCCAGCTGTGGCCATTCACAGCTGTGTCTTGACACTCGATACATGCTCCATTGAGTTTTTGGATCGAAACAAGGCAAGTACGCGATAATATCTTGTTAAAGTCATTGCGTCTGTAATTCTGCTCTCGCGTGCTCTCACCAGCAGATAGGGTTTTGCTGTTTAAAAAAACTTTTTTTTTAAATGCCCTCCTGTTCAAAATTTTTCTTCCCCCAGAAAACTGAGATTTTAAGCTTTCCAATGATGTATCACACATGCATATCAGACAATTTTGAAAGTTGGCCAAATTTGGGGTGTCAGACCGGAACTTCAAGTCACCTGAGTGTTTTCCGCCATATACTGTATATCAAGCACACAGATACATACGCACGCATATATAAATATACTGTATATACAGTGGTATGAAAAAGTATCTAAACCTTTTGGAATTTCTCCCATTTCTGCATAAAAACACCAACAAATGTGTTGTGATCTTTGTCAAAATCACACAGATGAAAAAAACCGTGTCTGCTTTAACTAAAAACCTCCCAAACATTGATAGGTTTTCATATTTTGATGAGGATGGTATGCAAACAATGACATAAGGGTTGAAAAATAAGTAAGTGAACCATCACATTTAATATTTTGTGTGTGTCCCCCTCCCCCTTTGGCAGCATTAGCTTCAACTAGACGCTTCCTGTAGCTGCAGATCAGTCTGGCACATCGATCAGGACTAATTTTGGCCCATTCTTCTCTACAAAACTGCAGTAGTTCAGTCAGATTCCTTGGATGTCTGGCATGAATCGCTGTCTTTAGTTTATGCCACAGCATCTCAATGGGGTTCAAGTTTGGACTTTGACCTGGCATTCTTAAGTTGATTTACTTCTGTGTTTTGGATCATTGTCTTGTTGCAGCATCCATTTTCTTTTTAGCTTCAACTGTCTTACAGATTGCCTCAGGTTTTCCTGTAAAACATCCTGATAAACTTTTGAATTCATTCTTCCATTAATGATTGCAAGTTGTCCAGGCCCTGAGGCAGCAAAACAGCCCCAAATCATGATGAACACTGTGGAGTGTCCAAGTGCCTGCTGGAGCCTATCCCAGCTAACTATGGCCAGTAGACAGGGGAGACCCTGAATCTGTTGCCAGCCAATCACAGGCACAAGGAGACGAGCAACCCATCATGCACACACTCACACCTATGGACAATTTAAAGTGTTCAATCAGCCAAGGAATGTTTTTTGGGATGTGGGAGGAAACTGGAGTACCCGGAGAAAACCCACGCAGGCAGGAAATGCAAACTCCACACAGGAAGGCCGGAGCCCGGGATGGAACTGTGAGGCGGACGTGCTAACCACTCGGCCACCGTGCCGCTCTACCATCAACTTCACCCCCCTAATTGACAATCAATAAGTAGATGCTTTGTGTCGTTGGTTGATGACTATAGTTGGGCCAGCCTGCACTTATCCCCGAAATCTGCATATTTGAATGTCATTATGCACGATTAAAAATAAAATAAAGGTTAAAATGATACTTTTCAAAATTGGGGTGTACACCTTAAGCGAATTTTTATTTGGATGTGACTTTTTCTTTTTAATTCAGGCAAATTGATGCCCTTTAAGTCTTTTCTGTTACAAACAAAATAATGTTAATAAATTTACACTTAATTATATTTTTATTTTTAAAAAAGGACCCAATGTTATGCAGAGGTGTAGTTATAGAATAATATTTATATAGACAAATGATACTATGAGCACTGGGTTAAAGGCTAAAGCGCATTACAAAATTGTACAGTGTATCACAAAAGTGAAGAAGTGAAGAAAATAAATTAAGTCTATTATATAAGCTGCACACAGACTACTTTTCATTGTGTCAAAGTGTCATTTTGTCAGTGTTGTCCCACGAAAAGATACTTCAATATCTACAGAAATGCGAGGGGTGTACTCACTTTTGTGATACACTATTTCTACAGCAAGTCATCATTATACTACAGTATGTTGGTCTCTACTGCTATCTAGTGGAAAACTAGGAGATTGCAGTTACCGCCATCGATAAAGTGTTTTTTTTTTTTTTTTATTTTATTTTTTTTTTTTTTATTTTTTTTTACAAGTCATTATTAGCTAAATTGGATTGTGTGTACTGGGAGGGATGTTTTCACAAAGACTGAAAAGCTATTGGAAAACGTTCAGATAGCATAAAAAAACACACTCTAATTCTAGTTGACCCTTAGCCTGTTGTTATCATGTCTTTATACTAGTACCCAACTTCTGCATGAAAGACTATTCCTGAATGGGAAATGGAGGCGTGCAAAGGTTTGGGGCTCAATGGGTATGCCCAAATATCACGATATTTGCCATGTCTGCATCATTACTAATATGTAGGTAGTTATAATAGGGGTTGACAATATATAAAAGGTGAGAAATCGTGACACTTTGTAGCTCAAAAGGTTATCGATATGCTTCCGCCAAGAATCAATATATCATTATAAAAAAATGTGTCCAAAAAAAAAAAAAACAAAAAAAAAAAAAGGAGTGGACAGGTTGCTACCAAAATCTTCCATTAGAGTAGTGTCTATTCTACTATAGCTCGCTGGCTAGACATCCTATTCATTTTAACTGGATTTGACATCTAGCACCATCCATGGCTCTTAAACCAGATTATTCACAGCCAGTCTTCCTGGTTTTATGGGTAGTTAAAGGTCACTTCCTGTTCATTTTAGTGCATTTGTAGGTTACATCCTGTTGTTTTACAGTCACTTCCTATTCATTTGGGTAAATTCCCCAGTCACATCCTTTCAGTAACCCAAAATCAACAAGGCACGACCTGTAAATGCCCTAAAATCAACAGGAACTTAACCGAAAATCAGCAGGAAATGACCCGAAATACCCCAATATGAACTCTTGGCTGGCCTTGGCTGATATGGGGGTGTGGTTTACATGGATTGGACGTCTACAAGTGATTAACTCATTCCAATTCACAGCAGAAGGATGAAAAGAGCTCGTTTTTTTTTTATTAGCTGTATTGTAGAATTATTTCCTGACCCATGTATCAATAATTGTTGTATCGTTATATCGTGAGATCGTTACCGTGAGCCTTATACGGCAAATTGTATCGTGAGGTACCCAGAAGTTCCCACGGTGCCACCACCACTATACAGGCCTATATGTTTTTTTTACTTGCAGTGGATATGTAAATACTATACACCCCTAATCAAATGCTTGTTGTTCATAATTTTTGCTATCCACCAGCAGCGTACTCTGCAAAAGACACCCCCCCACACACACACAAGAAAAAAAAAATCTGAATGTAACTTGTTAGTCTGTTCAAATTGTATTGTTCCATTGTTTTTTTTTTTTTTTTTTTTTTAAATATATAACAAAGTAAAAATCATTTAGACCTCTTTGCATGTATCATTTGATTTGAAATTTACAAAGTACCGCATTGGCCCGAATATAAGACGGCCCTGATTATAAGACGACCCTCTCTTTTGAACACCAAATTAATTTTTGTACAGAAAAAATTCTATTGTGATAAAACAACAAAATTACAATAACTGCATTAACCATCAAAGTGAAGTCTAACTGTAACTGTAGTCTTGAAACAAATCTGAATAAGGAAAAATATTGCAATAAAATAATGCAAACTGGTTAAACTAAAAAGAGTAGCTGAGCTCTGTCATGACAGATCATCGTTTCAATGATATCTGGCGCCATCTAGCGTCGTGAATGGGGAGAGTAGCTGAGATCTGTCATGACAGAACATCGCTTCAATGATATCTGGCGCCATCTACCATCGTGAATGGGTATAATGTCTAGACCGCGAATATAAGTCGACCCCCTCTTTTTCAGTGTTATTTCAATGCAAAAAACACCGTCTTATATTCGGCCCAATACGGTACAAGCTCAAATATTTACTTCTGATTTGAGGCAACAACCAACCTGTGAAGACCTGGCACCAACCATCTGGAAGTGCGGATGTTTCAGTGAGTGTTTGATTGTTTCGACTGTTTTCTAATAATTTGGTAATTTTGGTTTGTTTGCTAATAAATGTAGCCGCAAGGAAGCCCAACCAGTGTCTTCCTGTGCCGGTCCCAAGCCCGGTTAAGTACAGAGGGTTGTGTCAGGAAGGACCTTCGGCGTAAAACTATGGCCAAATCAAACATGCGAATCAGATATACTAGTATGACTTCCATACCAGATGGGTCAAGGCCTGGGTTGACAACAACCGCGATCGGTGCCGTTGACCTACAGGGTACCGGTGGAAACTAGACTACTGTTGGTCGAAGAAGGACAGGAGGAAGATGTGTTCGTTGGAAGAAAGAGAAGAGGACCACCAGGAGTCTAGAATTGAGAGTAGGGACTTTGAATGTTGGAACTTTGACAGGAAAAGGTAGAGAAATGGTTACCATGATGCAAAGGAAGAAGGTGGACATACGGAGTGTTCAGGAGACCAGGTGGAAAGGGAGCAAAGCTTTTAGGAGCTGGAATTAAGTTGTTCTGTCATGGTGTAAATAGAAAGAGAAATGGAGCAGAAGTTATCGTGATAGTGCAGTTTGTTAGGAACGTCCTGGAAGTACAAAAAAAGTGTCAGATAGAGTGATGAATCTGAGGCGAGGAATCAAAGGTGTGATGATCAATGTTGTTAGTGGGTATGCGCCACAGGTAGGATGTGAGCTGGAGGAGAAGAGCTTTTGGTTGGACCTTGATGAAATGATGCAGAACCTCCCTAGAAGTGAGAGTTATCATTGGTTCAGACTTCAATGGACATGTTGGTGCAGGAAACAGAGGTGATGATGATTGGCAGGTTTGGTATCCAGGAGAGGAATGCAGTAGGATAGATGGTGGTTGACTTTGCAAAAGGATGGAAATGGCTGTCATGAAAACCTTTTCCAGAAGATGCAGGAACATAGGGTGACCTACAGGAGTGGAGGTAGGAGTATGCAGGTAGACTACATCTTGTGTAGAAGGTGTAATCTGAAAGAGATCAGAAACTAAAGTAGTGGGAGGTGATAGTGTAGCCAGACAGCATAGGATGTTAGCCTGTAGGATGACTCTGGTGGTGAGGAAGAGAATGAAGACAAAGGCAGAGCAGAGGATGAAATAGTGGACGCTGAAAGTTGGATAACTTTGAGGAAGGAGTAGAGACAAGCTCTGGACGGTCAGGAGGTGCTTCCAGATGACTGGACAACTACAGCAAATGTGATCAGGGAGACGGGTAGAACAGTCCTTGGTGCTTTATCTGGAAGGAGATAAGAATTGGTGGTGCAACAAGGAGGTGCAGAAGTGCTTCCAGAGAAAGAGGTTAGCTAAGAAGAAGTGGTGTATTGCGAAGACTGAAGAAAGTAGACAGGAGTACAAGAAAATGAGGCATAAGGTGACAATAGAAGTGGCAAAGGCCAAACAAGGGGCTTACTTGTTAGCTAGGTTGGACTGCAACGAGGGAGAGACAGGTTGGCTAGGCAAAGAGACAGATGGGAAGGACGTGCAGCAGGTTAAGGTAGTAAAGGATAGGGATGGAAGTGTGTTGACAGATGCCAGTAGTGTGATGGGAAGATGGCAAGAGAACTTTGAAGAGTTGATGAATGAGGAAAAAGAGACATCGAGGAGAAGAAGAGGTGACTGTTGTACACTAGGAAGTAGCAAGGATTAGTAAAGATGAAGTGAGAAGGGCATTAAAGAGGATGAAGAATGGAAAGGCTCTCAGTACAGATGATATACAATTTATGTGGATTGTGGAGGTATGGAAGTATCTCGGACAGGTAGCGGTAGAATATCTGCCTGGTTTGTTCAAAAGAATCTTAGTGAGAAGGTGGCTGAGGAACGGAGAAGTGTGCTGTGGCCTATTTTATGAATAAGGGAGACTTGTGCGGAGTTGTGGCAACTACAGAGGAATAAAGCTGATGAAGATAGACTGAGGGAAGAGGTGAACATTTGTGAACAGCAGGTGTTTTCATGCCCCCCCAAAAAAGACAAAGTATGACAGATGTAGTATTTGATTTGAGGATGTTGATAAAGAACTTCAGGGATGGTCAGAAGGAGCTGCATTATGTCTTTGTCTTTGACAGGGTGTCATGAGAGGAACTGTGGTTTTGTATGGGAGTGTCTGAAGTGGCATAGATATTGAAGTGATGCAGGACATGAATAAAGACTGTAAGACAGTGGTGAGGTGTGCTGCTGGTGTGACGGAGGACATCAAAGTGGAGGTGGGACTTCATCAGGGATCAGCTCTGAGCCCCTTCTTGTTCGCTATGGTAATGGACACAATGACAGATGAGGCTAGAAAGGAATTTCCATGGACTATGATGTTTGCACTTGGCAGATGACATTATGATATATAGTGAGCGCAGGGAACGGGTGGAGAAGCTGGAGGCGTGGAGGTTTGCCCTGGTAAGGAGTGGAATGAAGGTTAGCTGTGGCAAGACGGACTATCTTTGTGTAAATGAGAGGGACCCAAGAGGAAGAGTGAGGTTACAGCGAAAAGAGAACAAGAAGGTGGAGAAAGGCCCAACAGTCCTGAGCAACGGAGAGTGAGGTAAAGAAGTAAAGAAGGGTGTGCAGGCAGGCTGGAACGGGTGGAGAAAAGTGTCCGTTCTGATGTGTGATAGAAAAGTTTGTTAAAATGAATGAAAAGGTTTATAAATAACTGTAGTGAGACTAGCACTGGTATGGTGCCACAGGAAAAAAGACAGGAGGCAGAGCTGGAGGTGGCAGAGATGAAGATTCCAAGATTCTCTTTGGGAGTGAACAGGATATATAGGATCAGGAATAAGCTCATCAAAGGGAAAGCACATGTTAGATCATTTGGAGATAGAGAGGCCAGACTGAGATGGTTTGGGGATGTTCAGAGGAGAGATAGTGAAGATATTGGCAAAAGGATGAAGTTTCCAAATGCCAGGTAGGAGGTCTAGAGCAGTGGTTCTTAACCTTGTTGGAGCTACCGAACCCCACCAGTTTCATTTGGGCATTCACCTAACCCTACTTAAGTATAAAATACGATTTTTTTTTCAAATTCAAGACGATTTTTTCTACTGGTGCACAAAATGAACTGTGTAAACAAACAAAAAAAAAACAAATTACATACCTGATTTGCGATCAGGTATGCCACTTTATGATGCTGTGAGGGTCTGTTTGTCAATGGGTCCAAATCCAAGAGCAGGCAAAGTGGCTTATCATCTAATCTGGCTCTCTTCACCTTGAATTCAGCAAGTGTTCATCAATCTATATTGGACATATTCGTCCGACCACTTTCTTTTTTGCTTGACATAGTTAGTATGGATTAAAATATATAGAAAGTAATTACACGACGTACTAGGATGACATTCACACATTGGATCACTCCTGAGTGCACTAAATTTCTCACAGCACTGATTGGCCAAGCAATGTCACATGATGATCTGCAGCCTTGACCTCAGCGGCAGAAGGTCCACCAACCCCGAGACCGACTCGCCGAACCCCAAGGATTTGATCGAACACTTGGGGGTTTACGGATGTAGTTAAAAAGGACATGGAGGTAATTGGTGTGAGAGTAGAGCATGCAGAAGACAGGGTTTGAAGGAGGCAACCGATTGGCTTTGGCGACTCTTGAAGGGAAAAGCCAAAAGGAGTCACGTAGTTTGTTCACTATCATACCTCCCTCTTGTGATCATTTAAACGGCCACAGGTCATTCCAGTTGGAGCATGGTATTGCTAGGTTGACCTCTTATGATGGGCCCAAAAACTTTTTTTTTTAATGACTTTATTGAAATAGAATTTTTGTCCCAAGTTTAAACACTAGTGTCCTTGCGCATGTTTGGTTCACTACAACACGTGTGCAAATAGCACCAATGTTAGGTTTAGGGACGTCCCAATCGTATATTTTTGCACAGAGTCGGAGTCACCTGATTTTGAGAATGTGCCGATACCCCTTCATTGAGTGAGTCCACTCAAATCCGCTCACTCTGCTGAGAACAGACTCTCACTTTTGCAATAAGATGCCATAGCAAACTATCACTAGTGTGTAACAAGTTAAACGCTGATTGACACATGTGCGCCTTTGATCGTAGAGCTACAAGCTTTTCTGGCAAGATCGAAGCTACAAACCTGTCAATCATCATTAACTTTAAGTAGCCAACTCCAGGACACTGCTGACCAAGAAAAGCAGAGTGAGAGGCTGTATGAGCAGGAGGCAGAAAAATATTTATAAAGATATTTTAAATCAAAACCCGATCCTTTTCAACTGATTCCAGTTCTCTGAACAATGGGGTGATCGGCCCGATTTCCAATCACTTGATCGGGACATCCCAAGTTAGGTTGCCTCGCTTTTGCGCTGAACCACCTACTGAATTCCACTTGCCTGCGTCACAAGAAGCAGACTTAATTTCAAAACTTTATTGACAAACCAGTGAACATAAAACAAATTGAAAGCTTCTCATGTGCCGCTGACGGTCCTGCGGGGGCTGAGGGCGGGGCTGTCGACGCCCATTCCCGGGAAGTGATCTGCCGGCGCTCCCGAGTTGTCGCACGCCAACTGGGCGGGAGGCGCTATGAGTGTCCTCACCGTGTCCTGACCGGTCTTTTCTTTCTTCTGCTCGGCGGCGAAGGTGGGTATGGCGGCGGCCAAGGCGGGGAGGGTGAATGCCGACACGAATCGAGCCTTCAACAGCAAGAAGACCGGATCGGAAGCCAAACGGTTCTTCACCAACGTGCGCAGCGTGTGCACTGAGATGACAAGAAAAACCACGTCGGTCACGGATGACGCGCACCTGCGTTTTATGCACAGGGTTGCCAGATCAGAAAGACAACCTACGGCCCAATCGCACCGTAAAACCTGCCAAATTAAATTTAATCGTTATTAAACATCAAAAATACATGTTCTTTATAGAAATCTTTACTGAAGTAAAACTTTGACAATTTTCAGTACGGATTCAAAGTAGAGGTTACCGATATGTGATTTTCCAATGCCGATTCTTCTAAAAAAGATTGCAGCAAATTGTCCAAAACCGATTTTGTAAGCCGATATACGAATTTTTTAAAGCACGTTGATTATGAATAACAATTTTTTAAAAAATGCTTCAACAGCTTCAAATTTACAATGAATACCTGAGACTTAAAGGATTAATTCGATCGAGTTCTACCAAAGCAACGAACACAGCGCTTCTTTTTATGACTTTACGCACTCATCAAGAACAGTACATTATTTTCGACTAATTAAACCCACCAGAATGTCATGGCGACACGTAAACAAGCGAGAGGATGCTCGCCATGCTAAAGCTAATGCTAACGCGAATGCTCACCAACACTACGAGTTACATTTAAAGTGCAAGGATCATTCACTAAACACCTTAAAGGCAAAAGCAACATTTCATATTGTCTCATGCAAGATAAAAAAAAAAAAATCTTCCAATATTAACAAAACAGGCAAGCCGAAAGCTTCCTGAAACAGTCTGCCTTCAAGCTGATGTAGGGTCCTTCCGGGGTCCGACTATCAGTCAGCGGCGGCCACAGTTACCCACACAGTTGCTTGATCAAAATCCTTTTTTATCGGCTTATTCTTTTCAATGTTGGAAAAGTCCAAATATCGGCCAGCCAAGATATCGGTCTACCTTTAATTCAAGGTGCATTCTGGGAAAGTACTTCTATTGAGATTCGTGTCAGAAGCAGAAGCAAGTTCCACTTGCCACGAGAAACCCTTTTGAACACAACAGAATATGCAACAAACCTTTTTTTTTGTTGAAATTACAGTGCATTTAATGCTTTTAACATTATTTTTAGAATTATTTGGTTGAATGTGATTGTGTAGCTACAAATCAGAAATTACACGTAGTTCACAACTGTGGGGCAACTTTAAGTTGTCAACGTGGCTAAACTTCAGGAAGTAGAAATGTTTCACTGTTAAAACGAATCAAAATGGTTCACTTCGGTTCTTTCGATCTTTTAGCCCAAATTTGATCAACCTGCCCAAAGTCTTTCTGTCCTGCTCTGAGTCTTTGAAAACAACCCAAAGGGTAGGGGTCACGCCCAATCCGGCAACACTGTTTATGTGTGTACTTACCCGTTTGGTCAGGCGGGGTGTCTTTGCGTACAAGTTTGCGGGCGCTCGATAGCCGTCTGGTGTCGCGGAAGATAGCGGCCAGGGCCTTTAGGTTGGCGCAGCAGGGCGGCAGGTAGGGTAGCGATGTGCCCGTTTGGGGGGAGGCCGTGCCTCCCGGCCCGCGCAGCCAATTCCCGAATTCCGTCGTCGAGCCCAGAGACACCAGGGAGGGGTCGATGTCGTGTGGGAGTGCGGGGGAAGGGGCGCTGGCCAAGGGGAGGAGCCTGAAGACCACGTTCTGCACCGGAGGCTTTGCCGGTGGAGCCGGCGCCGGTGTGGCTCCACTCTGTTTGGCCCCGCTCCCACATCGGGCTCGTGGCTTCCTCTTATTAGACGATGCCTAAAAACAAACGCATCGATCACAACGCTACGTGTATGTCTAATCCTGACTGGTCAAGTTACCGAAATTGGAGAACATATGAAGGTTTAACCTGTGATTGGAGGGCCTTCTCAGTCAACTTTCTCTTTCGCTTCCCTTGATCGGGGAGATCTTCCTCCCGTGCCCGCTTCTTCCCCGCGGGTGGCACTTCGGGGCCGTGCTCGACAGTGACCGAGGGCGGAGGCGGAGCCACAAGGCTGACAGAAACAGGGGGAGTGGTCACCATGCGGACAGGAGGATGAGCGGGAGGCGCGGGAGGGAGGATCTGCCGGAAGCAGCGAGACAGGACATTGAGCAGGTGCACACATACAAATATCTGAGTGTTCACCTGAAATAAAACCTGGACTGGAAGATAAATACTGAGCAGCTTTATAAAAAGGGTCAGACCAGGCTCCTTTTTTCTTAGGAGGCTGAAGTCCTTTCGTGTGTCTAATCAAATGTGGCTCATGTCTTACCATTCTGTTGTCACTGCTGTCATTTTTTTATGCGGCTATTTGCTGGGGCAATAAAATCTCCAATATAAATTGTCACTACATTAACAAGGTGGTCAAGAGAGCCAGGTCAGTGGTTGGGGGTCCATTAGTCTTGTCACGATCACAAATTTTGGATATATTGTCTCATAAATTTTTGCCAAAATGCAAATTATTAACTTTTTTTTTAAGCAACCACTACTCAAGTGACAATACATCCTGATAAATCACCAATTCAAATGCAATAAATTGTTATTATTAAATAAAATAAACTATATTAAAATAATATTTTAAAAACACACACACACACACACAAACACACACACATTATGCATATCGAGTCATTTGAAAGCTACAGTGCTGTCCAAAAGTATTGGCACCCCTGCTATCCTATCGGACAATTTCTCCCAGAAAATGATTGCGATTACAAATGCTTTGGTAGTAATACCTTCATTGATTTTGCTTGCAATTTAAAAAAAAATGAAAAGAAAAAAATAAATCATTAGCATTTAACACAAAACTCCAAAAATGGGCCGGACAAAAGTACCCTTTGAAAAATCAAGTCATGCTTCTCTAATTTGTGTAATTAACAGCACCGGTGTTGGCAATAAAATCACCAGCGCGCATCTTTTTTTTTTCTTTTTTCTTTTTTGACAGCGTGATTACACTGTAGGTCAAGTTACAGTAAAATGTGGCATAAACTGCTGGCCAAAACTATTGGCACCCCTGCAATTCTGTCAGATAATGCTCAATTTCTCCCAGAAAATGATTGCAAATACAAATCCTTTGGTAGTTACAGTATATCGTCATTTATTTAGCTTGCAATGAAAAAACACAAAAGAGAATGGGAAAAAAATAAATATCATTTTACACAACACTCCAAAAATGGGCCGGACAAAATTATTGGCACCCTTTGAAAAATCATGTGATGCTTCTCTAATTTGTGTAATTAGCAGCACCTGTTACTTACCTGTGGCACATAACAGGTGGTGACAATAACCTCTGTCCTGTGTCCTTGTGTGTACCACATTGAGCATTTGAAAAGAAAAAAAGACCAATTAACTGTCTGAGGACTTGAGAAGCAAAATTGTGAGGAAGCATGGACAATCTCAAGGCTACAAGTCCATCTCCATAGACCTGAATGTTCCTGTCTCTACCGTGCGCAGTGTCATCAATAAGTGTAAAGCCCATGGCATTGTGGCTAACCTCCCTAGATGTGGACGGAAAAGAAAAATTGACGAGAGATTTCAACAAAAGATAGTGCGGATGATGGATAAAGAACCTCAACTGAGATCCCAAAAAGTTCAAGATGTCATGCAGTCCGAGGGTACAACAGCGTCAACCCGTACTATCCGTCGGCATCTGAATGAAAAGGGACTCTATGGTAGGATACTCAGGAAGGCCCCACTTCTGACCCAGAAAAATAAAAAAGCCAGGCTGGAGTTTGTCCAAACTTACCTGAGAAAGCCAAAAACGTTTTGGTACAATGTTCTCTGGTCAGATGAGACAAAAGTAGAGCTTTTGGGGAAAAGGCATCAACATAGAATATACAGGGGAAAAAATGAGGCCTTCAAAGAAAAGAACACGGTCCCTACAGTCAAACATGGCGGAGATTCCCTGATGTTTTGGGGTTGCCACACTACCTCTGGCACTGGACTGCTTGACCGTGTGCATGGCATTATGAAGTCTTAAGATTACCAACAAATTTTGCAGCATAATGTAGGGCCAAGTGTGAGAAAGCTGGGTCCCCCTCAGAGGTCATGGGTCTTCCAGCAGGACAATGACCCAAAACACACTTCAAAAAGCAGTAGAAAATGGTTTGAGAGAAAGCACTGGAGACTTCTAAAGTGGCCAGCAATGAGTCCAGATCTGAATCCCATAGAACACCTGTGGAGAGATGTAAAAATGACACGCTTCAAATCTCAGAGACCTGGAGCAGTTGGCCAAAGAAGAATGGTCAAAAATTCCAGCAGACCATTGTAAGAAACTCATTGATGGATACCAGAAGCGCCTGTTCGCAGTTATTTTGTCTGGAGGTTGTGCTACCAAGTAGGGTGGAAATACTTTTGTCCGGCCCATTTTTGGAGTTTTGTGTAAAATGATAATTTCCTTTTTTTTTTTTCATTCTCTTTTGTGTTTTTTCATTGCAAGCAAAATAAATGAGCAAGCAAAGCACTACCAAAGCATTTGTAATTGCAATCAGTTTCTGGGAGGAATTGAGCATTATCTGACAGAATTGCAGGGGTGCCAATACTTCTGGCCAGCAGTGTACAACATGCCTAAAACAACTTCAAGTTAAATTGTGAAAGTAACTGAAAAAAGTGACATTTATTCGATAACTGTTTAATTAATCGTCCGATTAAACAATCATAATCGATAGTTGCAGCCCTAATAGACCTTTTTCCTTATTCTGTATGTCTGAACTTTAATTCTATGGTGTATTGATGACCAAAAAACATATGCGACCAGCGCATGCACAAATGTATGCATGCAAATCGCAGCCGGGAAAATAACCGACCTTATTTTTCTTTAGTGTGCGATAAATTGACTTATTGCATATCGGAAAATACAACCCCTACTAAAAGTATGGAATCACCAGTCTCGGATGAGCACTCCCTCAGACATTTTATCATGTAGAACAAACTCCGATAAAAAGCATGAAAAAATAATGAATTAGTTCAAAAGTGAAACTTTAGCATTATGAAACACTAAAAGAAATTAATAAAAAACATTGTGGTGGTCAGTAAATGTTACTTTTATAAAGCAAGTGCAGGGAAATATATCTGGCGAAAAACACTCAGGTAACTTGAAGTTCGCTCTGAGACCCCCAATTTGGCCAAATTTCAAAATTCTCCGGTGTGCATGTGTGATACATAATTGGAAAGCTTAAAATCTCTAATTTTCTGGGGGAAGAAAAATTTTGAACAGGAGGGCATTAAAAAAAACCAAACATTTTTAACCCTTTAACACCGAACGTGTCGGCAGCGACGCGTTTACGCATATCGTCTTTGAAGCTTCGTCACGCTGTAATTACATCACCCTCGCCCTGCTGGTTGGTCTCGTTTGAAAGTGCGGAAGTTGATGTCCACACCAGTTTTTATTTGAAGTCAATCAGCCAAGAAAAACGGGAGATAATGTCATTTGAGTTTTATCGTATCCATCTCCATATTTCCATCATTTCTTGTCCTTTTTCAAAACCGAAAGCAGCTCAAGAGACTACTTATCCCAAGTGTCGTTGTGATGTCAGGAAGGACGAACCGAATGTGATCATTTTTAATACATTTCCGAGCGAGGCGCCAACTATTGAAAGGGAGGCATGCGAAGCAAGCAACGGCCAGTGTTGTACCGAAAAATGCACAACAGCGGTTTGTTTGAGCGAGCGACTTTGAAACGTGCAGAATGAATCTGAAACTACATTTAGCACAAGCTAATGCATTATTTCATTAACTCAAGGAAGAAGATTAGTCATATTTGTCGTTGTTTTCCTCTGATGAATCGGCGTCTCGGCGAGTAGAGCGCAAACGGCGAAAGAGTAGGCTGTGTGACGTTGTGTGTGACGCAGCTCCCTCCGTGACCTGTTCAAGAAGAAGCTTTATTGAGTGCGCAAAAAAAAAAAAAAAAAAAAAAAAAAAAAAAACTTTATTGGGTCGCATGCCTGAAAAATTTGAATTCAACGACTTGTCAATATTTTTGAAAATACTTTTTTTCAATGTTATATATATTTTTCTTCACTATAATCTTTTCAATTTTTATGTAGATGTGCGCTCGAGAAGCTTGATTGCATGTACGTATATACTTTTGATAAGGTGATGGGTACAACACCTAACTTCACAAAGAGATATCTTCCAAACCCTTTTTGTGTTAGATGATATATATAATTTTTTTTTCTCACTATTTTGCACACTATATAACCTGTTTTGACCATAGTATGTGTAAAGGCCAAAAACGCCTATGACCATACCTGCTGGTTGTGGTGAATTGTCAAACATAAAACTATTCAATCTTATTTTTTTCTATTGAATGTTAATCCTAACAAGTTGAATAAATATTATCAAGCTTCAAAACGGTTGGTCGAGCATGTTAGGTTGTCAATGGGACGTCAACATTACACATTTTGAAAAAAGATTTTGGGATTTTTTTTTTGTCTTTTTGGGTCCAAAATGTGGATTATAATTGATCAGTGAAGAAAACAACAGTTTAGACATGAAGTTCAAGGTGTCCTGAAAAAAGGGACCCAATTTGGCCATTGTAAACAATTTTTTCTTTGAAATATAAAGGCAACATCAAATGCATGCAAATTCGGCCAAAATAGGCTTAGGTGTTAAAGGGTTAAACAGCAAAACCCTATCTGGAGGTGAGAGTACGCGAGAGCAGAATTACAGACGCCATGACTTTAACGAGATATTATCGCGTACTTACCTTGTTTCGATCCAAAAACTCCATGTAGCATGTATCACTGAGTGTCAAGACACAGCTGTGAATGGCCACAGCTGGATTTTGGGGGGATTTTATGGGTGAAACATGGTAATATAACAAGGGTCGCGATGCAGAAATCGGAGACATCAAGGAGTGGTCGAGATTTTCTTTTTCATATATTTATCCTTTTAAACGTTTTTTCCCCCCCAATTTTTCTTTGTTTGATGCGATTATTTATCATCTAAAATATTGGGGAAAATGCGACAGTAACGAAAAAAAATACAATTAAGCGATAGTTATGAGGTAGATACTTTATCCGTGACTTTTTTACAGACGCCAATTTTTTCATTATGACATAATTTGCTTAAAAGTTTAAAAAATGCGAGTGAATACTTTTTTTTGAGTCGTTTTTTTTTTAAACTAAATATTAGACATCAATTAATGATTCTAAGCTAAAAACGACAGACATTTCGAATAATGAATACGATTACTGACCTTTTTATGGCTAAGTTGAAACAAAAGTGGTTGTGCGACGTCTGTAAACAGGGGTTTTCAGGATAAAACGGGCAAATTAAGAATAGTTCGGGGGCTTGTTGCACCATGAATCTGCTATGGCAGCATATAGACATATTGTTCTATCAAACACAACCGCTCTTTTGGCTTAAACTAGAGCAGTTTATTTTAAAGAGGGGGTGCAAGAGCAGGAACTGCTTTTTCAGCCTTGTCTGTGTTTTCTGCCATATGGACTCAATCCATTCTGAAGAAAAATTATGGAATCATGAGAAACCAAAAAATGAAATTAATCAAAACACATCTCCAGTGTTTCGTAGCACCACCTCTGGCTTTTATGACAGCTTGCAGTCTCTGAGGCATGGACTTGATGAGTATTCTTCATCAATTTGGTGCCAACTCTCTTTGATTGCAGTTGCCTAATCATCCTTGCAGGTCGGAGTCTTGCTGTGGACCTTTTTTTTTCAATAGGGTTGAGATCTGGGCTATTTGAAGGCCATGACATTGACTGGATGAGTCTTTCTCCAAGGAATGCTTTAACAGTTTTAGCTCTGTGGCTATATGCATTTTCATCTTGGAAAATCACAAACATAATTTTAATTTCAATGTAAACTTGTGCATTTATTCAGTGAGTTGCCTGACATGCAGCCCCATATCATCAAGGACTGAGGGAATTTTGATGTTTTCTTCAGGCAGTAATTTATGTAAATCTCACTGGAACAGGACCAAACAAAAGTTCCAGTATCATCACCTTGCAAAGCAGATTCTTGACTCTTGACAAGGTGATGATGATGATTTACTGACCACCACAATGTTTTTATTCATTTCTTTTTGTGTTTCTGAATGCTAAAGAGTTGCACCTTTTAACGAATTCATTTTTTCAAGCTTTTCATCTGAGCTTGTTCTACATGATAAAATGTCTGAGAGTGCTTGTCCGAGACTGGTGATTCCATACTTTTTGTTAGAGGTTGTATATTAAAAATGTCTGGGGAGGAAGGTGCATGCCATTATGGGTAATTCCAGGCACCCTCTCCATGGGATTATGATTGCTCAGAAAGGGAAAAAGTCAGATCGTCATTTTGCTTTGTGCTCCAAGACCACTGTAAACCGTGAATATCTTTGGGTGCCTGTGTGTACTGTCCATGTCCTATGTTTTTACTCATGTGCTGCAAAAAAAACCCACCAGAATTTCTCCTGAGGGGATCAATAAAGTATCTCGAGAGCTCATCCATCATATGTTAATCAAAAGCTGTCAATCAATAAACAGTGGGCAGAAGTAAAAGCTGACCTGCAATGGTACCGGAAGCGAAGGCTGAGCCCCAGCCGGCCCAGTCAAAACAGGGGGCCTTGTCATCAGGCAGACGGGAGGAGCGGTAAAGGGAGTCGCGGGAACCAGTCGCCAGAGATGTTGTGACGTCTGCAGGGAAGACCGTCGTCACTTGTCCATCAAAGGGTCTCGAGCAAACGAAAAACAAAAACTGACCTGTGACTGAAACGGAACAGCAGGCAGCGCTTGAGAAGGCCCGCTCGGTGAAGGAGGTGCGGTCAGCAGGCAGACGGCAGGAGAAAGAGGGGTGCCGCGGGGGAGGATTTGCCGCTGGCCGCGTGACATCTGGGCAAGTGGACGAGCCTGTCCATCAAATTATGGTACCCCATAGGTGTCATAATAAAAACTTTTGAAATACAGTAAATACAGTGTATCACAAAAGTGAGTACACCCATCGCATTTCTCCAGATATTTAAGTATATCTTTTCATGGGACAAGACTGACAAAATGACACTTTGACACAATGAAAAGTCGTCTGTGTGCAGCTTATATAATAGAGTTAATTTATTTTCCGCTCAAAATAACTCAAAATATAGCCATTAATATATAAACCACTGGCAACAAAAGTGAGTACACCCCTTAGAAACGACATCCCTAGATGTCCAAATTGAGTACTGCTTGTCATTTTCCCTCCAAAATGTCATGTGACTCGTTACAGGAGTGCTGTCAGCTTTGCTGAAGAGATTGAAGAGGTGGTGGTGGTGGTGGGGGGGGGGGGGTGGGGGGGGGGGTTAGTCATTCCCTCCACCATGCTTGACTGTAGACATGACACACTTTGTACTCCTAACCTGGTTGCCGCCACACACGCTTGAGACCATCGAAACCAAACAAATGAATCTTCGTCTCATCAGAACATAGGACATGGTTCCAGTAATCCATGTGCTTTGTGGACATGTCTTCAGCAAACTGCGAACTTTCTTGTGTACCGTCTTCAGAAGAGGCTTCCTCCTAGGGTGACAGCCATGCACACCAATTTGATGTAGAGAACGGCGTCTGGTGTGAGCACTAACAGGCGGGCCCCCCCACCTCTTCTATCTCTGCAGCAATGCTGACAGCACTCCTGTAACGAGTCACATGACATTTTGGAGGGAAAATGACAAGCAGTGCACAATTTGGACATTTAGGGATGTAGTTTATAAGGGGTGTACTCACTTTTGTTGCCAGGGGTTTAGATGTTAATGGCTATATTTTGAGTTATTTTGAGTGGAAAATAAATTTACTCTATTACATAAGCTGCACACAGACTGATATATTGGCCAGCCGGTGTATTGACTTTTTTCCCTCCGATATTAACAACAAAAAAATAAACCAAAAAAAAAAAGGGATTTTGATCAGGCATCTGTGCGGGCAACTGTGGCCGCCGCTGACTGATGGTTGGACCCCGGAAGGACCCTGCAGCAGCTTGATGGCAGGCTGCTACAGGAAGCTCCAGGCTTGCCTGTTTTGTAAATATTGTAAGATTTTTTTTTTAATCTTGCATGGGAGAATATGCGATGTTGGTATGTATTCTAAGGTGTTTACTGAGTGATCCTTACACTCTAAATGTAACTTGTAGCATAAGCGGAGCATTCGTGTTAGCATTAGCTTTAGAATGGCAAGCATCCTCTTAAACTCTCACTTGTTTACATCCCGTCGTAGTGGTGGGTTTAATTGAAGATAATGTACTGCTCATGCCGAGTGTGAATAGTCATAAAAAGTGCTACGTTCATCGGTTTGTTAGCACTAGACTAATTCTTTAAATCTCAGGTCACTGTAAATTTGGAGCTGTTGAAGTATTTTAATAAAAATTGCCTTTCATAATCTATCTGCATATCGGCTTACAAAATTGGGTGACATTTCTTTTTTAGATATCTGTATCTTCTTCCTGCCTTCGTCAGGAGCGGATGCGTTTCACCTCCTTTCCTGCGCTCTGCTATCGTGTTGTCAAGTCTGTCAGCTTTTTTTGTATTTTTTTCCTCTGTGGACCAGCTGCTGCTAACTCTCAATTTGAAATAGGGATTTGATTAGTTGGTCCCTCAGCACTATTGACAAGATTTTTTTCAACAAAACACCGAGAGCCGTCCTGCCCAGTGGGGACTTTTGCGGCTACGTTCGGGATTCACGGCACCGCTGGCAGCCCGCCTGTCTCACAGTCCTATCTGTGGAAGACATCCAGGATATTTGGCTGATTGGCATGATGGTCGCGGAGGTTCTCTTGTTTGGCTTGGTAGGCGTCCTACTGTACCGGAAAGTTTCCAAGATGGCAGCTTTCAGGGAAATTGATAAATCGACCACCGATCTAAAGGCGCTATTCAAGGTTTCGGAGGGCAGGGCTGAAAGCCCGGATCGGGACATTCCGGCCCGGGGATGGAAGGGGAGAGGAAGATTCCATTGGGAACCAGCTGACGGAGCTAACTCGTCAGACCGCTAATGTTTGTAGGGACCTGGCTGACCTGCGATCCGGAATACGCCTTGATGATTTATTCAAGGCTTTGAAGGGCAGGCTTGACGCCCGGATTGGAACACTAGCCCGTGCTTACACGGCTCAGTCCGGGGAGGTATGGAGACATATGGATGAAATCTCGTCCCAACAGGCGGAACTGTCGAAGCTAACTGCGAATGTTGGCAGAGACTTGCGGAAACTGAGGTCTACCCTTTGCCTCGATGAGCGCAACTGACTGGGGACAACTGGTTTTTTTTTCGGACATAAATTTAATTCTGATTCTGCTTAATTTCGGCTTAAAATCTCCTTGGCTGATCCCCCTGTGCCCCCCCCCAACCCCGCCCGACCGTCTTCATTCCTCCTGGGAGAGCCACGCAGATGGTCCTTATCTCATGCCCTTGATCTCTCCTCCCAAGACCGGTTGCAGTGTTCTGTGACTCTTATTTTGTTTGCATGCTCACACAAATACTTATATACATACGCACAATCACGCATCCACACACATCCCTACCCCCCCAATCTGCTCCCGTCATTCAACTATCACTTTTCCTCCTACTAGCCATGACTGAGAAGTTCCTTAAAAAATTCTTGCACGTGACCTGTGCATCGTGTCATATCCCTGCTATGTTGTATGATGTGTGTTTAAATTGCAACTGCTCTGTCATTTCTGAAGAAGACAAAGTTGGCAGCGCGGTTCAGCTGCAGCGGCCCGATGCTCACTCATCGAACGTAATTTCGTTGTCATGTCTTGTGTGTAAATGACTATTAAAGCTCTATATTCCTGTATCAGCATTTGAAAATCCCATATTGATTCTCTGATTGATAGATGCTGGACAAAAAACGAAAAGCTGACCTGTGGCTGGACTGGAAGAGGAGGCAGAGCTGGAGCTGGTGGCATGGTCTTGAGGCAGACCAAAGGAGTGCCGTGTTGGAGGCGCGTGCGGTTGGCGTGCAAAATAGCTGCCACCGAGGCAGGGTTCTTTAGATAAGCAGGGGTCCTCTGGGGAGGCCGGGTGGTTTTCCCCGGCGGCGGCGTTGGCGGCAACTGGCCCCTGGTCACTTTCTCCTGGCCCCGCCCAAGGATGACGTCCTTGCAGCCCGAGATGTCCACCCCCATGGCACGGAGGAGGAGCTTGAAGATGGGGGTTGAGCTGACGGCCGTCTCGCGCCCTAGGGCGTCAGCTAGTGTGGACGCCGTGCTGGGTGCCGCGTAAGGAGTCAGCACGTTCCCCACCCATGGTAAAACGGCGGCCTGCAGCCGCCAGTCCAAGGCCATGTCAGTCACGTGGCCCTTCTTTGGGAGGGAGCGACGCTTGTTGCACTTACATGCCTGGCGTCCCAGGTACAATCGCAGCTGCTCCTCTGATATCATTAGCGCGGTGCTGCCCACGTACCTCTCCTCCCGCTTCAGCTCTCGGGGCGGCGGGCCCACTGTCGTCGAGCTCCCTGACTTCATCGCCACCGTGGAGCGCAAGGCCGCTGCTTCCGACTGCCCGCCGCCGGGATCTAGCGTCACCAGCTTGATCTCTGGCAAAGCGGACTTCGGACTTTCTTCCAACGGGATCCACTGGTGAGCGGGTGGGATGGGAAAGTGCGCCTCTTTCTTGTCTACCGGCCCTTCTTCCTCTTCCTGGTCCTCCTCATCCTCTTCGTTCTCCTCATCCGTGTCCATGTAGTGAACATGCTCATCCTCATCCTCTTCCAGACAGCTGTCCTCCTCATCCTCCTGAACTTGCCGCAGACGCTTCCTGACGCGCGCCCTCATCTTGGACTTCTTGGCAGTCTCTGGTGCTGCTCTTCTTCTTCTTTTCTATGAGAGTAAAAAAAAAACAAGTTCCGAGCTTCCAAAGTTTGCGATGACTTTTCTCTCATACCATTGTAGGCTCATTTGTGTGTCGCATCATTTTTTTCCACTCCCGTAGACAGTGGGCGTCACTACGGTTGGGAATTTCCGCCGCGATCTTTGCCCAGTGACCTGAGGAAACGAACATCTGTCAGAGTGCGCAACATTCTTTTCAACGAATACTTTTTTACTTGTACTTGAGTAAATTTTTGGATGATTACTCTTACTTGAGTATTATTACTTAGAAGTGACGCTACTCTTACTTGAGTAAAAATGTTGCCTTCTCTACCCACCTCTGGTCATAATATTATAAGAAAAAAGTCGTAATGTTAAGAGACTACTGTTGTAATCGAGAATAAAGTCATACATTGTAATACGGGTCAAAAATGTACAATATTATGATAGTCACATTACGAAAAAAAAGTCATGAGATTCAAGTCATCATATTACGAGAATAAATAAAATTTGTCATATTACAATGCTAAAGTTGTGATATAATAAGAAAAAGTCATCATAACTAGCAGTGTACCAATACATCGATTATTAGATTCATCAAGATTTGACACGTTCGATTACGATTCAATAATGTTCAAAAACGATGATTTTCCCTAATAACTTAAAATGCCTATGACAGCAAACAGCATGTTTATTTCATATTTCACTCGGTGTTTTATGCTCCTGAATGAAATGGACCGCTTGGATGTGTGTGGAAGCGATTCTTTTATGAATTCAATTTTTGAATCCCGCGCCATGAAAATGAGTAACTTCCACCTCCGGTCTCGGGTATGGGATGAATGCGAATGTGATGTCACCCGGGTCAGCATCTCACAATACAGCATTGCTTTATAGCATGAAGATGGACTACGGATTCAGCTGATTTTGTGGATTAATTTGTTTATTTTTCGCATCACGCCAGCCCAGTGTGCTGCAGGGTTTTGCTGCTGCACCAGGGAGAGGTGTGTGAGCCTTTTTTGAGTTTCAAACAGTTCCCGTTCACCGCTGAGATTGGCCAAAACAAGTGCGACAACCTTGGGACCATTGGACTTACAAGGAAGTGAGTAAACATCGTGTTTTGTATAATGTCAATTACTGGGATCATGGCACACATTTTAATAAGGAGGTGGCTTGCATTTTGTGGCTGACATTGCTCCTTGTCCACTGAGAAGGCCACTCGGCCAACGACCGGCGGCTTGTCGCACACCCTCCTGGGTCCTCTTCGCGTGCCCGCCGGGAGAACGCGATACTCGGCTTAGGCTCGTGCGGTTCTCAATATCGTCCAGACTTCAATCCCCTTCTGCCCTCTTCGTATGCCCAGCAATTGACCACTATCATCGGGTTGGCCTCGGGCAGTTACACGCTCCTCAGACGTCGGCCTTTTTGTCCGGCAGTCATTCTGCAGCTGCTTCCCCAATGTGCACTCCTGCCCGCAGCAGGGGCACGACGAGCTGTAACCTGCTCGCAGCCAGGGTGGTTGCCGATCAGCAAAGACAATCGATAACCCCGCCGCCGTGTGATATGATCTGGCACAGTTCTGTGTGATTTTTTTTGGTTCGAAAGGAGAGAATAAAACTTGGAAACACCGCTCAGTTCGGGTTAGCATGTCGGCTAGCTGTCACGCCTCCTGGTTTGTTTACGCTCTCCAAAGCTGGGACAGGGAAATGATAAAAGCCTAACTAACTCCGGTGGCATAAAATACCATTCGGGACAGGAAGAAGTCAGCAGTTTTGACCATTATGCAGTAATTTTGCCCTGTGGTACTGAATAAATGCATTTTTAATATTTCATATTACATTTAGCACAAGACTATTATTTCTCATGAGCATACCATTTATTTAGCAATTGGGGAAAATACTTAGATGAAAAGAATATCCTGTAAAAATACTGGAGTAGAGAGATTGAAACAATGACATTTTGCTGCTCTCTTAGTCGCATTTTCCTCGTTCTGAATAATTCCCCCTCAAAAGGCTGAATTCTAAATCAGATGAAATCGTGACCCTGCCGACGTCATCCTCCACCTGGAGACGCTAGAGCGCTATAATGACAGGCGGGGCGAAACGGCAGATGAAAAGACTGATTTCTCGTCATTTGTGCTTTGCCAAATTGTTGTATGTAGTCGAATCGTCTTAAAATATGATTCTAATTCACATAATAATGCCAATTAAGACGTTTTTAATATTGTCACAGGCACTTTAATGACAGCCCCTGCTAGTGGAACGAAATTCAAGACATGTCTGCCGCCCGGACACCTGAAGGGACGCACAAGGTTAGGATGGCTGCAGCGGATTTACTGAGCGAGAGATTTATTCCTGTTCAAAAGTCTTGAAAATAAATTTGTGTATGAAACAGGCAGGCACCCGGCGGTCGCGCTTTGGTTCCTCTTCTGTGTGCAAGTTATTTTTTAGAGCAAAAGGGGAAGAGAGATAGTTCCATGCTCCTTACCTTTCAGTTGTCCAGCAGTAGGTTCAAGTCATGTCAATTGGAAAATGCCCTAGTATGTTGCGAAGTCCCGTGTGCGTCTATCAGAGGTGAGTACATGAACACTCTTGTACGGTTTAGCCTTTATTGTTGTTGTTTTTGAGATGTTACTAGTAGTTAGCGCTGAGAGCTATGCTAATTAGCGACTTCGCAAACATTTATTTCCATCCATGACTCCTAGGGTCATTAGGGCACTCAAACTACTCCACCATGATAAAGTGACAACTCATGGATAAATCCTTGCATTGATTATAATTTGATGTAGATGTGCCAAAAGATTAAGGATTTCCTTATTTGTGAAACTGATTCGAAAACACAGCCTAATATGAAGCTCGCAATATTATTCATTTTAATGGAGGCGGTTGAGCACTATGTTAAGTATGTAGCAACTGACTTAGCTTCATTAGCCGCACTACATCCATACATATTACTTAAAGATACGTAATATAATGACTTTAAACTTGTAATACTAAGGCTTTTTTTCCTCGTAACATTATGACTTAAATCACGTAATATTAGGTACATGTTACGTAACGTTATTTTTTCTGGAAATAAAACGTACATTTACTTAGTATTATGAATTATTCTAATATTACTATGACTTAAAGTGCTTGTGACAGGATTAAAAAAAAGTCTTAAATAGCATTACTATGTGAATTACAATCATATTTTGAGACGATTTGACTATATATAACAACTTGGCAAAGCGCAGATGACGAGAAATTAGTAGGGGTGTCAAACGATGAAAATTTTTAATCGAGTTAATTACAGCTAAAAAATTAATTAATCATAATTAATCGCAATTAATCACAGTTCAAACCATCTATAAAATATGCCATATTTTTCTGTAAATTATTGTTGGAATGGAAGGATAAGACTGAGATGGATATATACATTCAACATACGGTACATAAGTACTGTATTTCTTTATTATAACAATAAATCAACAAGATGGCATTACCATTATTAACATTCTGTTAAACCGATCCATGGATAGAAAGACATGTAGTTCTTAAAGGGATCCTCTATTTTTAAGACAAGTAATTCTTAAAACATAAATGTTAGTATGAGTTATAATAATTTGATATTAAAACCCCTCTTAATGTTTTTGTTTTAATAAAGTTTGTTAAATTTATTTTAAGTGATAGGTCGCCATTCTTGTTACGTCGCAGTGCGTGATGTCACTGGCCCCAAATGCCGAAATTCCAGATTGTCACTCGTTAGCTTTCCCAACATGTCGTCAGTTCTACCCTTCCTATTTGAACCAGATCTGAAAAGTGAAGAGCAGGACAGCACTGTCGGTCGTTCACAAGACGAGTTTCAGGGAAAAATGCGTGCAGCAAATACCTGATAAAACAAAAGTTGGGCAAAACTGGTGATGCGAGAGAGTCCTGTTGGTAACTCCGGTTGGGAGCGAGAGTGCATGCTGTAAGGATTCGGGAACTCCGGTTTTATTAGCAAATATTCAAGGTAAGCATATTGCATTTTCAAACGTTTTCCCAATATAATTATGTAGATTGTTAGCATCCAGAGCTGTCGTGTGCTTTACATACAGTACAGGCCAAAGAGCACACCTTGTGTAATCCAGGTCTTGTACATTGTAACGCGTGGTAGCTAGGATACGTGTATAAAAGTACCAGAAAGCGGAGAAGCTTCCACTTATGCACATTTATTCACAAAAAATATTTCCACTTTGACTACTCTTCACTCGGGAGCTCAGCAGTACGCAAACACGCATTCCCTGACGAACTCCAACATTGTTATAAGGTCCACGTCAGAGTCACTGTCGTCACTGTAGCGTGCCATAGTGCTTTATTTATTTAGTATGATTTGGGGAAAACTCCCACGAAGAATAGTCAACAAAAAAGATAGCAATACTAATCCAAATCCGCGTTTTTTACTCACTCGAAGATCCAGGAATTAGACCGATCCCATGACAATATCATAGCCGCGATTAGGCCGTCGATTCCACAAAATAGACTGATCCGAAAAGCCGCTGTAGGACCGACGAATAAAAATAAATCCAAAGACAGATCCAAGACCATTATTGCAGACGCGATGGGACCCTTACTTGACTGAGGATCCAGGAAAAATGTTCGGGCGCCAGTTGTAACGCGTGGTGGGTAGGATACATGCATACAGGGACCAAAAAGGGGGAGAAGCTTCCACTGATGCACATTTATTCACTAAAAATAATAATTCCACCTTGACCACTCACTTCACTCCCCTTTTTTCCATTTGACTGGAAATTGCATCCAAAAGCGGCACATCGTGGCATTTTACTTCTCGGGTTTAGGCAGCAATAAGCAATTGTTGAACACGCTACACATTCGGAAAGATATCAATTACGTCATCACTGCGAGCCCGCAAACCCTGGCGCCAACTAACGTTCAAAATATGGACTAAATATTATAAAATATTGCCATTGATTAAACATTTTATGCGTTTCTAACAACATATTTTAGTGCAAGAGAACAATTGTGGTTTATTAGAGCCTACATGTATTTAAATCAGAGGATCACATTAAAAGATAAATAAAAATAATAAATATATAAATATATACAAAAATAAAATATATAAATATAAAAATTTATAGAAAATAAATAAAAGATAATAACTAGGGCTGTCAAAATTATCGCGTTAACGCGCGGTAATTAATTTTTTTAATTAATCACATTAAAATATTTGACGCAATTAATGCACATGTCCCGCTCAGAAAGTATTCTGCCTTTTGGTAAGTTTTACAGCAAGACTTTTTGTGCTGTCCAACAGCGAACTCTTGTGGTCGCTTTGCGACATGGTTTATTGTTTTCTTTCCAGTTCATTATGGCTGCACGACGTCTCGGGCTGATAATGTTGTGCTTATATGATCCTTGGACAAGATTTGTCCGTAAGTATGGTTGTTGTAAAGAATGTACATATTATGTTAGTAAGCGAAATGTTATATTTTTTGTATGAGACGCTTTTTGTTTATGTTTAGTGAACCTGTATAGCGTGCTAAGCTAACGTTGTTGCTAATGCTTGTGTACTTTTTTTTTTGTAGTTTTACGACGGTCTAAAGAGGACAATGGTTTGAGGCCATTTTATTAATAAATCAGATGAAAAAGGAAGAAGTCTAATTATTAAGGCGTTGTTCACTAGCTGTCTAGCTTTGGAAAAAGTAGACGCTTCGGAGTGAGGACAGCATAGACAGATTTAAATGACAGTAGAGTGAAATGCCCACTACAGTCCTTTTGTACCGTATGTTGAATGTATATATCCATCTTGTGTCTTATCTTTCCATTCCAACATTTTACAGAATATATATATAATTTACAGAAAAATATGGCATATTTTATAGATGGTTTGAATTGCGATTAATTGCGATTAATTACGATTAATTAATTTTTAAGCTGTAATTAACCCGATTAAAAATTTTAATCGTTTGACAGCCCTAATAATAACTAGTACAAGTTATAGAAATTTTATATTAAAACCCCTCTTCATGTTTTCGTTTTAATGAAATTTGTAAAATTTTCAATCAAAAATAAACTAGTAGCTCGCCATTGTTGATGTCAATAATTACACAATGCTCATGTGCTTAAACCCATAAAAGCAGTCGCACCAAAGCGCCAGCAGAGGGCGGCAAAACTCCGAAAAACACAACAAGTACACCTTTCACTTTGCTGTCCTTTTAATATGTTTGAGCGGGGCATTTGTGCGTTAATTGCGTCAAATATTTTAACGGGATTAATAAAAAAAATTAATTACCGCCCGTTAACGCGTTAATTTTGACAGCCCTAGAAATGAGTCTTTTAATCCGCCATTTAGCCACGCCTACCATTATAGGGCTCTAGCGTCCTCAACAGGGGGATGACGTCGGCAGGGTAATGGTTTAATCTGATTTACAATTCAGTCCATTGAGGGGGAATTATTCAGTACGAGGAAAATGCGACGAAGAGAGCCGCAAAATGTCATTGTTTCGGTCTCTCTTCAATATTTTTACAGGATATTCTTTTTATCGAAGTATTTTCCCCCAATTGCTAAATATATGGTATGGTCCTGACAAATAACAGTCTTGTGCTAAATGGAATATGAAATAATAAAAATGCATTCATTCATTACGACATGGCAAAATTACGACATAATGGTCAAAACTGTCTACGTCTTGCACCTCCCGAACGATATTTTATGCCACCGTAGTTAGTCAGGCTTTTGTCACTTCCCTGTCCCAGTTTCAGAGAATGTAAACAAACTAAGAGGCGTGACAGCTAGCCGACATGCTAACCCGAACGGAGTGACGTCTCAAAGTCTTATTTTCGCTTTTCGAAGCGAAAAAAATACACAAAACTAGCTTGGATCATGTCACACGGCGGCAGGGTTGTCGAATGGCTTTGCTGATCAGCAAACCGCCCAGCGGCGAGCAAGTTACAGCTCGTTGCAGCAGCAATTTTCTGCAGTAGTTTAGCTGGCGTGATGCGAAAAATAAACAAATTAATTCGCAAAATCGGCTGAATCCGCAGTCCATCTGCACGCTATAAAAGCAATGCTGTATTGTGAGATGCTGACCGATGGTGACGTGTCATTTGCATTCGTCCTAAACCCGAAACTGAAGCCGGATGTCACTCATTTTCATGGTGCGGGATTCAAAAATTGAATATAGAAAACGATCGCTTCCACACACATCCAAGCGGTCCATTTAATTCAGAAGCATAAAACACCGTATGAAATATGAAATAAACATGCTTTTTTTGTGTCATACACACTTCTCGCAAATCTCATAGTCCTATATTTTGTCTATCTGTTTGACCCTATTTCTCCGTTGTATTTATCGCGTCGGCTAGTGAAGTTGACCGTGCTCATGTGCTACAAAGCCACGATCCTGTAAAAGCAGAAGTGGCTAAAATACAAACAGACAAAGTTGCCACCGGTCACGTACCTTCGCCGTGTTTTTCAATTAGTCGGACAAGGAGCTGGCGCTCGTGCCGGTCAAAGGCTCCTTTCTTGTTTCCTTTCTTCAGGCAATCCAAATACCTGCGTGATAAATATAGACAGAGTCAGCCCGGTGGCAGCTCTGGTATAGGGCCATCTGGGCAATCCTCACCGATCCCTGCAGGATCCGTCGGTGCGTCCTGGGACCTCCAAGCGAATCTTCCACCAGTTTTTCTCTCCATGGCGTGCTACCGCATTCAGCAGCAGCTGTTCAGAGAGTAGACAATTAGAGGAGCGGACTTCCCAAAACGAGGGTCAGGACATTTGGCAGACCTGGTCCTCTTCTTTGGACCAGGTTCCTTTCTTCAGCCGGGGGTCTAAAATACAAGTCCATCTGTGGATGAGCTGTGGCGTGTCTCTACCTTCCATGAAGTAGCTGACTGAGGAGAGTAAAATTCTCATTGTAGATTATTTCCAAAGATGACCACTGCATTGATAAGACTGCTTGAACTTTAAATATAATATTTATGATGAGAAAATGCCACTTCTGGTTGCTTCACCTCCCTGTTAACTCGTGTTTCAGTGCCATTGATGGCGCTAAAGCATAATAAGCAATCAACTTAGCTGAACTTTTAGATGAAGACAAGCAAGTTTAACTGTTAAAACTTATCAAAACGGTTGATTCCAAAACCATTGAAGTCAACCTGCCTGATGTATTTCTTTACCACACCGGGTTTTTGAAAAATGAGTGGGAACACACCCAATTCATTCATTCGCTCAGTCCAATGGACTGGATGTCCTGCCGTCAATGGCACAGAAAGATGAGCATACACAGACAGTACTTCCAGGTCAAAATATTAAATTATGGCTGTTCATCCCAAGCTCGGGTCCTCTACCAGAGGCCTGTGAGCTTGAGGGTCCTGTGCAGTATCTTTGCTGTTCCTCGGACTGCGCTCTTCTGCACAGAGATTTCTGATTTTACTCCTGGAGCCACTTCTTCAGTGTGGGAGACACGGCCCCCAGTACACCGATGACCACGGGCACCACTGTTGCTTCCTTCTTATCAGTCTGTAACCCGAGGTCCCACAGGATCTTAGGCCTTTCATTTTCCACCACGTTGGGAGAAATTTCTCATTGCAATCTAGGGGTCTCCAGTTCATAATCTGCACAGATGTTTCTGTACACTATACCGGCTACTTGGTTATGCTGTTCCATGTATTCTTTTCCTGCCAGTATCTTACACCCTGCCTGGTGTGGTATATCTTGGCCTCTATTGCTCTGATGCTCAAGGCCTGCTTCTGTGCTGCAATGATCTGCCACTTCAGTTATCTGTCGGCGGTACATCCCACGCAGAGGTTTTTCCTCCCATGCTGGTTTCTCCAACACCTCCTTTTTCAGTTTCCAGTGACCGAGACATACACTAAGACTAGGTTCAGACCTCAGGTCGTAATGCACGAATCTGATTTTTTGGTGTTTTTCCGAATCATGTGAGGCATTAAATTGACGGTCTGAGGGGGACAAGTCGCATAGAAGTGGACCATTTCAAATCCGATCTGGGTCACTTTTGTATCTTGTTTAAATTTGATCTGGGCCACATAATTCCAGAATGTGGCGGTGGTCTGAACTGTCAAGTCTCCCAAATCGGAATTCATGCAGCAATTACGTCAGAAAAGAGCGAGAGAGACGGCGCGCTACGGTAGCGGTGCAGCTGTACCTTAGAGCCTAGCTTGAACTCTGCTATTGCTACGCAGGAGGCAGGCTTGACAACAGTCATAAAAAAAGTAAATTGAAGAAAAGCATAAGCCTCATAATGCTCGGTTTTCTTTCTCTACGCCAGATAAGCAATATTTCAGTATTGCTTACAAGGCCGAGTTGGGGTAAACTGATACACACATAAGACAGTGCGTGCATGCGTTCTATCAATCCATGTGAACTTTGAATATAAGACTAAACAAGGACTATTAATGCCTGTTATTTGTGTCCTCTTTTTAGAAATCAAAATATGATTACCCTGGATAACGTACAGCCAGCAAATGTAGTCATTTGTTTCGATGCTTCTGTGCATGCGGGTCAGTTTGCTCAGCGCATGTTGGACTGCAAATTAGTGCGCATGCGTAATACTTGAATGGGCTCAATGGGCAAAGGCTGTCTGAACAGGCAGGCCAAAAAAACCCAGATATGACAAAAAATCTGAATTGTGCATTAAGACCTGCACTATGAACCTAGCTTAAGTGCTTCATCTCTTGGGGCCATCACTGTGATGTATTCCTGGTGCTTGGATGTTTTGTCTTGGAAAGTGGTCCCGATGCTCACTTCTTGCGTTTCGCGTATAGCCTCTGGATACTGGAATATATAAATATATACATATATATATGTATATACAACCCCTAGCAAAAAGTATGGAATCACCAGCCTCGGACGAGCACTCACTCAGACATTTTAACATGTAGAACAAACTCAGTTAAAAGCTTGAAAAATAATGAATTAGTTCAAAAATACAACTCTTTAGCATTCAGAAACAGTAAAAGAAATGAATAAGAAACATTGTGGTGGTCAGTAAATGTTACTTTTATAGTGCAAGTGCAGGGAAATATATAAGTACTGTATGGAATCACGCCATTCCAGGGGAAAAAAATATGGAATCATGAGAAACAAACAAAGAAATAACAATCAAAACACATCTCTAGTATTTAGTAGCACCACCTCTGGCTTTTATGGCAGCTTGCAGTCTCTGAGGCATGGACTTGATGAGTATTCTTCATCAATTTGGTGCCAACTCTCTTTGATTGCAGTTGCCAGATCATCCTTGCAGGTCGGAGCCTTGCTGTGGACCATTTTTTTCATTTTCTACCACATATTGTCAATAGGGTTGAGATCTGGGCTATTTGCAGGCCATGACATTGACTGGATGGTTCTTTCTCCAAGGAATGCTTTAACAGTTTTAGCTCTGTGGCATGATGTATTGTCATCTTGGAAAATGACAAACATATTTTCAATTGAAGGGATAAGGAAGCTGTCTAAAATTTCAATGTAAACTTGTGCATTTATTGAAGATTTAACCACAGCCATCTGCCCAGTGCAGACTGAGGGAATTTTGATGTTCTCTTCAGGCAGTCATCTTTATAAATCTCACTGGAACAGCACCAAACAAAAGTTCCAGCATCATCACCTTGTCCAATGCAGATTCTTAACTCTTTGTTTGTCATGATTCCATATTTTTTTCCTCAGAATGGAGTGATTCCATATACATTTCCCTGCACTTGCGCTATAAAAGTAACATTTACTGCCCACCACAATGTTTTTTTATTCTTTTAGTGTTTCTGAATGCTAAAGAGTTCTTTTGAACTAATTTATTATTTTTTCAAGCTTTTTATCTGAGTTTGTTCTACATGATAAAATGTCTGAGTGAGTACTCGTCCGAGATTGGTGATTCCATACTTTTGGCTACGGAATGTATACACACAGTAATCCCTCACTATCTCACGGTTCATGTTTGCCCATACCCACAGGCACTCAATCAAGGCACGTGACTGACACATGAGAGCAAAAATGAGCACCATCGCAGCTCTATTATGATCGACCAACGAGACCGCCAATAAGAGTTGCTTTTCCATGAGCTGATTGGCTGCGCACCATCACAGCCTCAACATTAATAATAGACAGACAAGACTGCCAATATAAAACATTTCCAGGTCAATTCCTGTTGATTTTGGGGCATTACATTTTTGGGTCACTTCCTCTTGATTTTGGGGTGTTTAATTTTTGGGTCACTTCCTGTTGATTTTAGGGCATTTCTGGGCTGCTTCCTATTCTTTGGTTTCTTCCTGTCGGTTTGGGGCATTAACAAGTTACTTCCTGTTGATTTTGAGTCACTTCCTGTTGATTTTAGGCCATTCCTGGGCCGTTTCCTGTTCACTGGTTGCTTCCTGTTGGTGAGGGGGTATTATTTTCCCACTACCTTGTTTGGCTGCCATTGACGACGCTAGACGTCCAATCAATTTTGACTGCGGGGGTTGAATGAACGAATGTGACTGCAGACACAAAAGTGAGACAAGTGCAGTTCTGCACGCATTCCATCCCACAAATCTCCAGTTTTATAGTGCCGATGTCAAAATAAAAGAATGTGATTCTCTATGTACAGTATGAATCAGCTACAACATGCCTGTCAGGCAGAACAACGCTGCGGGCTAATCAATGTTTCACACCTCAAACATAGGGCAACTTTGCCTAAGTGTGAGAAAAAGGAGCCCCCTGAGTCGGGTTGTCCCATCAGGCCGTCCTTACTCTGCGTGTAAGGTATGAAGTTCCCGATCCTCATCTTTTCAACCATCTGTATGAACTTGCGGTCTTCGGCGGCAGTCCAGGGCCCACGCTTCAGAGAGGTAGAGATGAACCTCTGAAACGTCTGCAGGCACATGAAGGCGGTGCGACCCGTCTGACGGCACAATGGGGGTAAAAAAAAAAAAAAAGGCATCAGCACCTCGGCCCCTGACGAGACTTCTTATCGACTCACCCCTAGTTCCTGAGCGACGAGTTCCCAGTTGCTCTCCTTGTTTCTCTCGCTTATCTCCTTGAGCCGCTCCACCTCGTCGGCGCTCCAGAGATTCTTGTTGACGGCCGGGTGAAGAAAGTTCTGCCAGAAGAGCCGAAGGTCATCTGCCTCACGCGTGCCTTCGAACTGATGTCAAAGAAAGAACACGAAAAACACAAAGATATAAGACCCCAATGAAATGGATTACGCGGAAGGGACGATGTTAGCTTAGCGCTCGTAGCTCATCTTTCACAGGCGCTCACGTACATCGATCTTGGCGATCTTGTGCCAGTCGTGCTCTTCGTCGCGACCTCCAACCAGCTCATCCTCCTTCTTCACTCTGGACAATCATAACACATTTGAGAGAACTCGAACGAGAAGCTAACGACATGACAAATAGAAAATAGCATCAGACCTGGTTTTAAGGCATTTTTCAACAACATTTTGTCTCCGTTTTTCCAGACTATAAATCGCTCTGGAGTTATAAGCCGAATTAGTTAAAAAAATGCATCAGCCAGAGAAAAAAAAAACAGATAAGTAGCACCAGACTATGGAATTTATGAAGGAAAATGTGCAAATTGATGCCAAATAACTAGAGCTGGGAATCTTTGGGCACCTAACGATTCGATTACGATTACGATTCAGAGGCTCCGATTCGATTATAAAACGATTATTGATGCACCCCCCCTCCTTTTTTTTTCTTTTTTTTTTTTAAATTAAATGTTTTGTACATTAGTTCCAAAATTGTTCAAAAATCCTCTCAGGCTAAACCAAACTACTATTTCAGTATCAAGTTAACATATAGCAGTAAACAAATATACAAAAATAACAGTAAATAAAAAACTCCAGTCCCCATTCTGTAACAGCAGCTTTAAACTACATTCAATTAATTTAATGTTGTGAATCAACTGTTAAAGTTGTTAAAATTGCTCCCGTTAGTCCATAATTTCCCTTTTGTCTACTTTCGACATGTGAAAGTTTTAAAACTATTTTAAAAGATAGATTCAAGTCAATATTTTACCGATTTAGGAGTATTTTAGATAAAAAGTTAATTAGGCTTGCTTGGAAGGTTCGCTACAATAGCCTTGCAGGGAAGTGTACTGCTTTAAGATGGCGGCCGTTTACTAACGGCCGCATCTAGCTTTTTGTAGATGTGCTGCTCACGCTACCGAATCAATGGTGCATCTAGTCCTATATAAATGATATCTACCATTACATTATGTGGATGACGTACTTTATAGCAGCTTTTCAGCAGCAGTCAGGTATGTTGTTGGGTTTTTTATCTCGTGGCATGAGTTGAGCTAGAGCCGTGAGTTGAGCATTGGCATTACCCGAGGGGCTGGGTAATGAGAAGCATGATGTTTAGCTACTCTCGCTGCGTTCTTCCTCGTTGTGCCCCAAAGACCGCGCGGCGTGCTGAGTGTGTTGTACTTCCGCTTTACTTGCCATATTTCAATAATCGGAATTTGGATGTTTGTGAATTGTTCTCGAATCTTCCATGGCCGAATCGCGAATAATCTAAGAATCGGAAATTTTGCACACCTCTACAAATAACTGAAACACAGTCACTAGTATTACTTCAGCAACAATAGAGCAGTTCAAGCCAATTGAATAGTTGAATGGCGTATTATTTTGTTAGCATAATACTGAAGAGCATTCCAGCTATGTTGCACACAATCGCGAATAACAGTGCTGCTGCCAGCGCTAACATATCACTTTTTAGCTTAGCTAGCTCCTAAGTCACTTCAATTTACACACAACGGCCACTTCTTCAGCTGTCTTCAACTTTCGTATCATGCACAGTACAAACACAGCTCACAGACGGTCCTGTCAGCTTAGTTTAGCTGTAGCAGCTTCCCATTCTCTACATAAGCTCCCATTAGTTTCCAGCAAAGCTGCAGCTATCGATTATTTTCATAGTTGATTAATCCATCAAATAGTTAGTTCGAATAATTGAGTAATCGGATTAGGAACTTAATGGGCTGCAGAATTAATTTTAGATGTAGAACAAAGGCTTGTTAAGATTACGCTTTCAAAAGAGAATTAAATGCGAATATAAAATAACATTCATGAGTGCTTCTTCAAACTATGCAGAATTGCATTTTCATTTAAAATAAAGTAAAATACCTGAGCTTGGCCTCAAACAGTATAGAAAAAAATAATAAATGAGGATCTAAGTACAACAAAAGAACAATTGGCTAACTTACATTGCAAAAGTCCACGAGCTTAAATGCTATAAAATGCTATCGTTTTTATTTTTTTACAATGCTCTTAACAAATCGTTCAAACACATATTCCAACAAAAAAATAGCTACATATACCTGTAAACTAAATAACGAATGCATAAAAAACATTAGCTCAAAGGTGCAGCTATATTCAGCCATGTTAAAGGAGTCATGTGTCATTTTCACTGTTGCCACTACAAGGCAGTGTATCCACCCAAATCAATAAAACTAAACGCGGAAACACTTTCAAAACAAACCATTACAACACCACTCTAAACGAATGCTTGAAGATGCAAAATTTGATTCGAAGCATTTTTTGTAATCGATTATTTGAGTTAATCGATTAATCACTGCAGCACTAGTTTCCAGTGACCAAGTTATCATTCAGCTGGCCTCCCATATGTCCTATGTGATTAAATAAAGCCTGTGTGTAAGACACGTTAGCCACGCACCGACAGTGGTCATAATTAATTGAAACCTAGCCCTCCGCAGGGCTAACGTTACGTGAGCGAGTGACAGTAACGTTAATTTTATTTATTATCGCTTAGAAGTCAATCTAAGATGGCGGCTGTTTACCAGCGCCGCTGACTCTTGTCGTTTCACATCTAGTTCAACATACTGTACATGTGATCTCTATGAGACGCATCAGACGCTAACTGCTAGCACCGTAGCATCATGCGGGCTAGTTTTTAAAACGTCGGCGTCATTTGTAGCGGCTGTCGGCTGCAGTAAGTTTTTTTTTTTATTGCTTCTTCCTCTACGCACGTGACATCAGCGTGTTGTCCCGCATTAAAAGTAGTCCGGGCAAAACGTGACGCTTAGAGCTGTCAAAATTAAACGGTTACTCAAGGTGAATAAAATTACTCGGATCATTTTTTAAACTTGAGTTACTCGAGTTGCTAGAGTATTCGTTTCAGCTCTACTGTATCTTCTGTTGAAAGCTTTTCTGAGTCCACTTTTTAGCATTGTTTCTTTTGTGAACGCCTTTGAATGCATCACACAAGAGGGACAGCATGGTCACGTGCTGTCGCCGACTTGTGATTGAAATAAATCTTGAGAAAACGACAAAGAAAGTCTAACATCATTACTTGGGATAACTGTATTGAGTTCATTTTGTCGACACTTAACTAGATTGGTTACATTTTTATTTTATCCCAGACAATAGACCATAAGCTGTCAGTAGTCAGAACATTAAATGAACGTATGACAATGATCACGGACCCGGACGACAGAACACAGGAGGAAAAACCTATACAACATTCACTAGAAAGATGTCGGTATCCACAGAAAAAGGTGCAGGACAGATTAAAAACAAGAACACAACACAGGGGGAAGGAAAAAAAAAAACCAACAACACAGAGATATGGTGACGTTGCCGTATGTAAGAGGAGTGACCAAACGTATCCAAAGAGTCATGAAAAAAATACAATATAAACACGCCGGTCAAACCACATACAACACTCCGCCAGAAAACAAATCTAACTCCATATATGAAATTCCATGCAAATCATGCAATAAATCATACATCCGGGAGACAGGGAGGAGCTTCATAACAAGAAAAAGAGAACACAAGAAAGAGTGTGAGAAGGAGACAACAATAAGACATACAAGTGCAATGAAAGAACAAGCACAACAGGAACATCACAAGTCAGCCGTCACCGATCACTGCAAGAGGTAAAACCACATAATTGACTGGGAAAAGGCCGGAGTCATCCAGGCCATTGAGATCCGCAAGCGGTCATCCAGGCCATTGAGATCCACAAGCGGAACCCGAGGACTATCAACATGGACTAGGGGGCTTACACGCTCTCTACTACCTGGACTAGCATCCTGGAAGAGTGAATGGCCAGCAGAGGCCATGGCTCGCCATCAGCTGATAAAGACACGTCACACCAACACCAGTGACTCTCTAATGAAGGCGGAAGTGTTCACCAAAACATGTCAGGTATTTAAACCAAATATAACTATTGTCTGGGATGAAAGAAAACTTTAACAGTTTCTTTAATTACTGGGAATGTTACAATCGTTGCGCAGGCACCACTTGGAAAATAACAAATAGAAACATCATGTGACGCCACGTATATTTCCTGAAAGCAGAAACCACAACCTGAGGCAACCAGAGGGACTTGTGTGTAACAGTGGCCGAGACAGGTGGAGCCGCTCCAGGCGCTCAGTTTGTGAGTCTCGCTCTCCTCGAAGTGCCGTCAATTTGACAGTCCAAAAAGTCACAAAAGCGAAAGCGATCCTGCCTGTGTGACTCGGGGTACCACGTAGTTCCCTTTCATGGTTTAATTTTCCCCTATACATTTTTTACCTACTCCAGTTCGCTCGGCATCGAGTCAGGAGGGGCCAACCCGCCACCTCTACCTTTTTTTGTGTTGTATTTTCCCTAGGCAACCCAGCTTGTTACATTACCGCCAACTAGTGAATTTAACCGTGAAGGAGTTTGTCAGCGACAAAAACAAACAAACAAACAGAAAAAAACTATCACTGATAGGGTATGTGCGAATAGATGAAAAAAAATACTCATACTGGCTCTTTGGTCACAGTATAAAGCCCTGCACTACCTGCACTAACCTTTTTAGGACCCATGTTGATTTCTCTTCCAAGAAAATCCTCCGTACTAACGTCTTGCGGTAAAACAATGAAATTGTGACACTATCGTAAATAGTCTTATTTTGAGCATGTAGTCATATGTCGAGACAAATGACGAGTCAAATTTTACGTCAGATGTTGAAAGATTTGTATGTTAAGGTACCACTGTACAACATTTCAGAAGATTTAAAATTCTGTATATTAAACATTACTGTATTTAGGTTGTACTTCAGAATAAGTCTCAACCTCATTCAAAGTATGAAAAAAGTGACTTATGGTCCAGAAAATACGGTATTCGTAAAGGTTCAAGTGAAAAACTACACTTATTCTCAACCAAATTGACTTTTTTTCATCTTTTTAGCTGTGCGGATTGGCCTCTATAGTCAATAAGGCTTTGGTTGTTGTTCCATTAGTTTTTAGAAGACATTCTGGAAAGGCTTTAACAGGGAAAGTGATTTGGCTGTCAAGAAAATGCAACATCATACTTGAATCCTTCAATGTCTTTTTCCAGATTTTCCAGGTGCATTTTGAGCTGCTGCTTCTCCTCTTCCGACTTGTCTGACGAAGACAACTTCTGACTCAGGTAGTCCATCCTGACATGGCACGGAAAAAAGGGGCGAGGTCACGTTAAAAGACTGGACCGAAGACGAAAAACAGACATGAACAAGAACATCAGATTACGGAGTGGAGTAATAAAGGGCAAACAAAGAAAGTTAAAAAAAAAAAAAAATGTTGATTATGAGAATAAAGTCATACTACTAGCCTACATACAGTGGGATGAAAAAGTATCTGAACCTCTTGGAATTCCTCCCATGTCTGCATAAAATCACCATCAAATGTGATCTGATTTTTGTCAAAATCCCAGATGTAAAAACAGTGTCTGCTTTAACTAAAACAACCCAAACACTTATAGTTTTTCATATTTTAACGAGGATAGCATGTAAACAATGACAGAAGGGGGGGAAAATAAGTAAGTGAATCCTCTGCCAAAGGAGACTTAAAGAGCAATTGAAACAAATTTTTATCAACAGTTTTTTCATCTATGTGATTTTGATAAAGATCAGATCACATGTGATGGTGATTTTATGCAGAAATGTGAGAAATTCCAAAAGGTTCAGATTCTTTTTCAAACCACTGTATGTGACATAACGAGATTTAAGTCATTATATTACGAGATGAAAGTCGAACTACTACGTAACTTTAGGTACTATTACGAGAAAAAAGTCATAATGTTACGTAACTTTATGTAATTTTACTAAAGTCGTAATACTACAAGAATAAGGACGAAATATTACGACTTCAATCTCTCGATGATTACAATGCATGACTTGTCGTAGTATTACTATTTTCTTTTTTTTCTCATGATATGGCGTTTTTTTTAATCATTGTATTACAACATATGACTTCTCGTAATATTACAACTTTATTCTCGTAGTTCCGTTTTTTTCCCCTTTCTTTCTTTGGCACTTATACGCTGTTGTAGAGAAACATGAACTGTTGAAGACGAAAATGCCGCCTTTCACCTGGAGAGTTTGGGCTGAACGAGCTTCTTCAAACAGTCTGTGTTGACTGAGTGAATCAACAGGGTCTTCTGCCAGCTTTTCCCTGAACACGAATGCACGCACAACATATTAGAAAGGGCAGACGGTGACGGACGCGCTTCCATCGGTGCTCTCACATCGCTTGACCTTCATCTTGCTGCTGTCTAAGCAACCCTTCATCCTCAACATCTTCTCTTTGGTGTCCTGATTGGGCGGTGGGCCCTGGGGGAGGGAAAGTGAGCGGCATTGCCATCGGCAGATTAAAAGACTACGCTGCCGTGCAGCGGGACCGAGACCTTACCAGGCCGCTGACTTTGTCCTTGAAGTACGGCTTCAAAAAGTGACCTAGGAACAAAGAAGCCCGCTTGGGGATCGCTGATGAGGCAGAGGCAGAGGGATCCTCTTTCAGGGGTTCCCTGCCTGACCCGGACAAATGGAACTGGACCTCCCTCTGTGGAGGGTTTGTGAGTGCGCGTTAGAAAGCAAATACATCTGCTACCGAGCGTTTCTAAGACCTGACCTGCTGTCGCTGGTTGTGCGCCAGAAAAGTCTCCAGCTGCTTCAGCTTTTCTTCAAGGATTTGCTGGTACACCAAGTTCATCTGGAGACATGACTCCACTGTCGTGGTCAAACCCAGCTGATGACAAAACACGCGCAGAGAGGTGTTAGCATTTGAGAGTGTGCTTAGCCCTCACTTAGTCTCACACTTGCGCTACGCCGGACACTGTTTTACAGCGCCTTACTTGAAATCCAAGATTCTAAATTAACCCTTTCATGCAGTACCGTAATTTCTGGATTATTAGGCGCACCTGATTATAAGACGCCTTCCATCAAATTTGACAGGAAAACAGCATTTGTTCACAGATAAGCCGCACTGGACGTTTAGCCGCAGCTGTTCTCACCATTTTACTGGATATTTACACCAAAAGATTTTAGCCGGGAACACTTTATTTGACAGCTGCATCATAAGAACATCATAAGACCAATTGAACCACCATAAAGCTTTGAATCAATTGGCTGCAAAGCTTAATTGCTTCAACAACCTTTATTTGGTCAACACTGCTCCCTTGGGAGAGACAGTCAACCTCTGCTGCCACCTGCTGTCAACACTATTGTCATCCAAAGACAGTCAACCTCTGCTGCCACCTGCTGTCAACACAGTTGTTATCCAACATGCCTCCTAGCATGCATTGCAGCACTACAGATGTAAATACCAATCAAAATTCATGTTCTGCGCTAATTATTTCTTCAGTTACTGTTCCAGTTGTTTCATTTACTTCTAGTTATGGTATTTTGGGAACACATTAGACTGTGGCCCTATAAGGTTGTCATAAGACCATCATAATTACGACATGACACTGCCATGAGCATTAATGAATGTTTATGACATGTGTCATTTTGTGCCATCTGGCAAACTATCTCACTTTTCAATGGATGCAACAGGTCCAAGCTGGACATAAATGGAGTTAGTGTCCTAATTTGCCGAATGACACTTAATGACATCTGCCAAAAACATTCTTAAATGTATATGATAGTGGTAGAAATAAATAAGTAAATAAGTAGTAGTCTTATGGCAGTCTTCTAGGGGTGTAACGGTACACAAAAATCTCGGTTCGGTACGTACCTCGGTTTTGAGGTCACGGTTCGGTTAATTTTCGGTACAGTAAGAAAACAAAATGCAAAATATAAATGTGCTAGTTGTTTATTACACACCTTTGTGCTTTCAACAATAGGAACATTTGCCTACACAAACCTAGAATTCTGCTCAAAAAGTAGCATAGGTATTTAAAGATAATCCAACAACAATTTGCCTTTCAGACCCCGCATATTGGTCAGCTTTCTTTCTGAAAGAAAGAAGAAATAAGCAGTCCTGTGCTAAAGAGAGAAGCAATCCCAATGACAAAGATTTGTCATGTATTTTACAAATGAAATGCCTCAATTAATCATTTTTTTTCTTCTTATGAACGGTTTTCAAAAGCTTAATTGGTGGATTTTCTCAAGTTAAAGCGCCACACAGAAATTAATACAGTTGTGGTCAAAAGTTTACATACAGTTGTGAAGAACATAATGTCATGGCTCTCTTGATTTTCCAGTTATTTCTATAACTCTGATTTTTCTCTGATAGAGTGATTGGAACATATACTTCTTTGTCACAAAAAACATTCATGAAGTTTGGTTCTTTTATGACTTTATTATGGGTGAAGAGAAAAAAGTGATCAAATCTGCTGGGTCAAAAATATAAATACAGCAGCGCTAATATTTGGTAACATGTCCCTTGGCCATTTTCACTTCACTTAGGTGCTTTTGCTAGCCATCCACAAGCTTCTGGCAAGCTTCTGGTTGAATCTTTGACCACTCCTCTTGACAGAATTGGTGCAGTTCAGTTAAATTTGATGGCTTTCTGACATGGACTTGTTTCTTCAGCATTGTCCACAAGTTCTCAATGGGGTTTAAGTCAGGACTTTGGGAAGGCCATTCGAAAACCTTAATTCTAGCCTGATTTATCCATTCCATTACAACTTTTGATGTGTGTTTGGGGTCATTGTCCTGTTGGAACACCCAACTGCGCCCAAGACCCAATCTTCGGGTTGATGACGTTAGGTTATCTTGAAGAATTTGTAGGTAATCCTCATTCTTCATTATCCCATTTACTCTCTGTAAAGCACCAGTTCCATTGGCAGCAAACAGCCCCACAGCATAATACTACCACCACCGTGCTTGACGGTAGGCATGGTGTACTCAAGGTTTAAGGCCTCACCTTTTCTCCTCCAAACATATTGCTGGGCATTGTGGCCAAACAGCTCGATTTTTGTTTCGTCTGACCACAGAACTTTCCTCCAGAAGGTCTTATCTTTGTCCATGTGATCAGCAGCAAACTTCAGTCGAGCCTTAAGGTGCCGCTTTTGGAGCAAGTGCTTCCTTCTTGCACGGCAGCCTCTCAGTCCATGGAGATGCAAAACATGCTTGACTGTGGACACTCACACCTGTGTTGCAGCAGCTTCTAATTCTTGGCAGATCTGCTTTTTGTTGATTCTCGGTTGAATCTTCACCCTCCTGACCAATTTTGTCTCAGCAGCAGGTGATAGCTTGCGTTTTCTTCCTGATCGTGGCAGTGACAAAACAGTGCCATGCACTTTATACTTACAAACAATTGTTTGCACTGTTGCTCTTGGGACCCGCAGCTGCTTTGAAATGGCTCCAAGTGACTCTCCTGACTTGTTCAAGTCAATTATTCGCTTTTTCAGATCCATGTATGTATATTTTTGACCCAGCAGATTTGGTCACTTTTTCTGTTAACCCATAATATAGTCATAAAAGAACCAAACTTCATGAATGCTTTTTGTGACAAAGAAGTATCTGTTCCAATCACTCTATCGGAGAAAAATCAGAGTTGTAGAAATAACTTGAAACTCAAGAGAGCCATGACATTATGTTTTTCACAACTGTATGTAAACTTTTGACCACAACTGTAAATTTAATTGTGTAAGCAGGATCTGTGTATTATTCCTATTATTTAATTACAGGTGTTTTAGCTCATTTCAATTTATTTTATTTAAATAATGATAATAATACATTTTATTTAAAGGCGCCTTTCTGGCACTCGAGGTCGCTGTACAATCATTTAAAAATATTAAGAGTGAGAAAATGAAAGTATATAACGTATAAGGACATTTAAAATACTAAAAAAGATATAGGGGCAGTTAAAAAGACCAGAACTAAGTGATTATTGTGTATAGGCTAGTCTAAACAGGTGAGTTTTGAGTTTTGTTTGAAAAAGGGGGAGGGAACTGTGTTCCTGAGGTCGGGTGGGAGTGAATTGCAAAGTCGGTCGCTCGGCTCCCCATGGTGCTAAGGCGAGCGGGGGGAGGACAGACAGTTGTATGGAGGAGGAGGATCTAAGGGCACAGGAGGGAGTAGTAACATGAATGAGATCGGACAGGTATGGAGGGGAGAGGTTATGGATGGCCTTGAATGTGAGGAGGAGAACTTTGAACTGTATTCGAAAGTGGACCGGGAGCCAGTGAAGCTGTTGGAGGACTGGAGTGATGTGGCGGATGGACGGGGTACGGGTTATGATGCGGGCAGCTAAATTCTGGACCATTTGGAGGTTATGGAGAGTTTTACGAGGGAGGCCGAAGAGGAGGGAGTTACAGTAGTCCAGGGGGAAGTGACAAGGCTGTGAACCAGGATTGCAGCAGAATGTGGGGAGAGGGAAGGGCGGAGGTGATTAATGGTGCGTAGTTGAAAGTGGGCAATCCGGGTAATGTTATTGATGTGCGATTGAAAGGAAAGTGTGTTGTCGAGGATTACTCCCAGGCTCTTGACTTGGGGGGAGGGTGAAACAGTGGAGTTGACAATGGTAATGGATATGTTATGGTTTTTCGAGATGGTGAATTTAGAGCCAACGAGGAGCACCTCAGTTTTATTACTGTTAAGTTTTAGGAAATTGTAGGTGAACCAGATTTTTATTTCAGTGACACAGTCAGTCAGAGATGAGGGCGGGAGAGAGGAGGAGGGTTCAGAAGTGAGGTAGAGTTGGGTGTCGTCAGCATAGCAGTGAAAATGGATGTTAAATTTACGAAAAATATTGCTAAGGGGAAGTAGGTATATGATGAAGAGTAGGGGCCCCAGGACAGAGCACTGAGGCACACCGGAGGTAACAGGGGAAGGTGTGGATTTAAATGACTTTAGTTGAATATATTGGCTGTGCTCAGAAAGATAGGAAGAAAACCAGTTCAATGGGGTGCAGGTGATGCCAATAGTGGAAAGCCGGTGGAGGAGTGTGGTGTGACTAGTTATATCAAAGGCTGCAGATAGGTCTAGGAGGATAAGGAAGGAGAGCTGCCCAGAATCAGCTGCCATAAGGAGGTCGTTGGTTATTTTAACGAGTGCTGTTTCAGTGCTGTGTAATGGGCGGAAACCAGATTGAAACTGTTCATAAAGGTTATTCTGGGATAAGTGAGAGTGGAGTTGGGAGGCGACTGTTCTTTCGAGGATTTTGGAGATGAAAGGGAGGTTGGATATGGGGCGGAAGTTATTGAAGTCGGAGTGGTCGGCACCAGGTTTCTTGAGGATTGGCGTGACGACTGCAGTGGAATAGTAAAGGGTTTTGGTCTTGATAATTGAAGCCTTGTAGGCTGATACAGGTATGTGTTTTTTGTACATTTCTTTATGAATAGTGAGACCTGTTTTCCGGGAGAGGCGTTCCAGCCGACAACCGTTAGCCTTCATGTGACGTAGAGTGGGAGTGAACCAAGGGGCAGAGATAGTGAAGCGGACGGATCGGGTTTTCAATGGAGCGAGGGCATTGAGAATGTTGGCAAGTCCTTTATTGTAATGGGAAGCCAGATCTTCGGGGTTGGCTAGATTATGGAATTCCGGAAGACAGGAGGAGTGGATATTGGAGATGAGGGTGGCTGGGGTGATATTCCTCAAATTCCAGAATGTGATAAGGCGCGTTTTTTGGGGGGATGGATAGAGTGAGACTGACTGTGAATGATATGAGAAAATGGTCAGTAATTGGGAGTTGATTGGCTGTGAGGTTCAAGGGGGGGTGACACCTGAGCAGCAGATTAAGTCCAGGATGTGTCCTTTTGAGTGTGTGGGGAAGGAGATATATTGCTCACAGCCAAAACTTTCTGAACAGGAATTAAATTTCTTGGTGAGAGGCAGGTTGATATTGTCCAAGTGGATATTAAAATCGCCCATTATTATTATATTTGGTGAAAGAGATATTAAATGGGAGAGAAAAGAAGCAAAGTAATTTAAAAATTCACTGTTCTGTTTAGGAGGGCGGTAAATAGTGGTGATAATGGTGGGAGTGGGAACAGGGAGCTCAGACACGGTGCACTCAAACAAGCTTGGAGTTTTTACATTGACTGGCGAGACTTTCCAGCTCTCACGGTGAATTACCGCGAGACCTCCCCCTGGCCAGCGCCACGAGGTTGTGAGATGTAAACAAACCCTGGGGGCGTGGATTCGTTTAACTTAGTGAAGTCGCTGGGCTGTTGCCAGGTTTCAGTTAAACAGAAGAAGTCTAATTTGTTGTCAGTGATGATATCCTGAATGAGTTGTCCCTTGTTGGTTAATGAGCGGATGTTAAGAAGAGCGAAACTGACAGTGACAGTGGAGCTTTTAGAGTTGACGTGAGTGTTAGCGGACCGGGCTAGGTGAGCTAACACGCTGTGGTTGACGGTCCTGCTGGAGAGGTGCGGTATGCGACGGAATTTTGACCAAATTGAGGGTATCGCTGAGAAGCGCGAGGGGGTAGGAAAGAGTAACAAGGACGATGAGGCAAGCGAGGGAGGGGGCGACACGGGCTGGGGTTGGCAGAGTGACAAATGGGCTATTATTAACCCTTTAAGGTCTGGGCCTATTTTGTCTGATTTTGCATGCCTTTGAAGTTGCCTTTATATTTCAAAGAAAGAACTGTTTACGACGGCCTGGGTAGGTCCCTTTTTTTGTGACACCTTGAACTTCATGTCCAAACTGTTGTTTCCTTCACTGACCCATTATAAATCATCATTTTGGGCCCAAAAAGACCAAAAATTCCAAAATTGTTTTGTCAAAATTTTTAATATTGATGTCCAATTGACAACCAAACATGCGTAACGAACCGTTTTCAAAGCACATTTTATTATTATATACACAAACACGCACTTATATTGCATCAAAATTAACTTTGTCTTGCAATATCAAAAGAAACTTTAAAAAGAAACTTTTTCAGCATAAAAAAAAAAAAAAAAAGTGAGTTGGCTTACCTCTGCTCGGCGATGGCGTCACACTCCTCCCTCTCGTTCGGTGGAACCTCGCACGGCAGTTATATTTATTAAAAAAAAACGCATTTTGTGCTTCCACTGTGACTTTGAAAGGGTTCGTTTGATTTGTGTTTTTTTCATGGAGCTTCCGTTTTGAAAAAGGACAAGAAATGATGGAAATATAGACATAAACAAATGATCCATGCAGCGTTTTAATGTTTTTTAGAGAGGACAATAAAACTATAAAACTTAAATGACAATATCTCACGTTTTAGTTGGTCGATTGACTTTAAATAATAAGAGTAAACCGCAACTTCCGCACTTTAAAACTAGACCAACCAATGGCATGTGGGTGACGTAATTAAAACGTGAGGGCGCTTCAAAGACGACGTGCGCTGAGGACGCGCCGGCGCGTCCTTCGACTCTCAAGGGTTAATTTTATTATGTGTTTATAAAATTTCAACACATAAATTTGTTTATATTTTACAAATGTGATGTAGTATTAATTTATGTTGTATATTTTATGTTGTATAACTTTAGTTCCTATGTGAATATTAGATCCTACTTGTTTTGTTGTGGTAGGAGTGTTTTGTATTGAACAAGGGGCCGTGTTGGTTATTAATATAGCAGAGAAGACACAAATTAACAACCCCATCTTTTTTTTTTTTTATCCGATTCAGATACTCCTACATTCATCCAGACACTATCTCAAGCAACCCCCTGACCCAGATAAATGGACATTTATCACACTGACCTCACTTTCTCCGCTGCTGTCACTGCTGTCATCATCTAAAGAGCACAAATGGAAAGGTGAGCTCAGTGACGATCGTGTGAAGAAAGCAAGCACGTGCAACAGAAGCTACCAGACACTACGATCGGTCCCAGGAGGTTTTCCAGCTTCTGGATGTCCATCTGGATCTCTTCCTTCTTGGCCAGCAAACCGGCGGTCAACTGCCAAAGCAGACATTTGAGATTACAGAGTGAAATATGTGCAGAAAATGGGCCGTGTGACGTGCGTACATTACCTCGCCCGTCTCCTGGCCCGTGTCCACGCTGGAATCGCCGTCTGATCCGGACACAAGAGCACAAACATGAGGATTTCTCAAACGCACAATCCTTGTGCAATTTGCCTGTTTCTTACAAATAGGATGAAAGGTGAAAGTGGGGCTGGGCCGTTGGCTGATTTTGTTTTTTTTAAAGGTGCTAAGAAGTACTACGGATCATAGACTTTATAATTGTATTGACAGGTCAATTTGGCCAGCCACTGTGCAACGCCCTCAAGCAGGGGGCCCAACCCACAATCCGCCTCAGTTATTCGCAGTCGCTCGCAGTGACACACGCAGCCATTCAACGCCGGATTTAGGTTGAAAAAGTACGAAAGCTGTACCGCATACAAACAGGAAGGATTGTCTCAGGAGTGATTTGTTTGAGGATTCAAAGTAAGTTTTATACTGTATTTTTCATACACGCATGAATTTTGATACGTTGTGAAAAAAAATCAACGGGAAAAATTAACTGCTACGGACTACGCAATGCTGACAGTACTCCTGTAATGAGTCACGTGACATTTTGGAGGGAAAATGACAAGCAGTACTCAATTTAGACATTTAGGGATGTACGTAGTTCCCATGCGGGGTACTCACTTTTGTTGCCAGGGGTTTGGATATTAATGGCTATATTTTCAGTTATTTTGAGGGGAAAATACATTAACTCTATTATATAAGCTGCACACAGACTACTTTTCATTGTGTCAAAGTGTCATTTTGTCAGGGTTGTCCCATGAAAAGATATACTTAAATATCTGCAGAAATTCGAGGGGTGTACTCACTTTTGTGATACACTGTAAAGACGAGCAGCACATTCGACATATTTACTTAAAATAAATACTAACTGCCCGTTTTTTTTTGTGTTTTTTTTTTAGATTTTTAACCAAGAATCGAGACTGTTTTACATCCATATCTATTGAGGGATTTACGCATTTTTTCACAAGAATTCCATTTGGTCAGCTTTGACGGAGATAGGCCCCCTATTAATCGGCCCCGCGTCACGTTAATACCATTATGAAGTTTATGTAAGGATATAAGCTTGTATAAATTTCGTATTCAGATCAATTCAAAGAGTCTTTGACTACTGCTTTTCATTGACTAATTTAACCCCTGGTCGGAATCAATCCATTTTGATGAATCATAGGTTTCTACTATGCAGATGCAAACTACGACAAAAATGATTTTTGTTCCACAGTTTCAATAGTTATGCAGGGTTTTCCCTTCATATAAAAGATTTTGGTGCACTGCCACACAAAAAAAAAGCCGCCATGCCTTTCAAAAGAGATTTTTATTTTTTTTTTTAGATTTAAAGATACATTCTAATATACAGTATAATGTATATTTTTTATAATTTAACATTCTGTCTAAATGAATATACATAGCTAATTATTTAGGCACTGTTAGCCATAAGTCATCTGAAATAGCACGTGAAATGCAAATTGTTCCTTTACGTGCTTTATTTTGAAAATCACATCGGTTCTCCTGTTGTAAATTTGCACCTGACTATGTTGGCGCAGAGGTGGAAATTGGGAGAAAAACCTACAGAAAGGTATTTCAACTTAATGGATGTAATTCTGATTTAAGCCAGTGAAAACAACCTTTATATGGACACTGATGTAATGCTGAAGTGCTTCAAATCGGCAAACCCGTACCATTTTAGTTGATCTAAGCCCCCGTAGTTTCCTCTACATTTCCGTTTCGTCCCACAAGAGCGCGCCATCGTAAACAACAAGAATAACAACTTTTGCCCAGCCAACTTTCGTCCCAAATTGCATGAAACCATGAGTAAGAGTATTATCCCCATTATGTACTTAAAGTATTGTTGTATATGTAGAATGATTGTAGTGGATTGTTAAATAAAACACTATCCCAAAAGTAAGAAAGTATATGTGTGTGTGTTTCTGTGTCTTGTTTCCTGTCAAAATTGCTGTGACTAGATTACAGTAACTAAAAGCATGACACGTTGTTTTACGTTTGAATACAATAACATATTTTGCTAAAATGCATAGGTCTACATGAGAAAATTTAATCTATGTGCACATTGTTCATCGGCCTATTAATGTGTTTGACCTGACAGCTTTTGTAAATATGAGGTGCTTGTAAACCTAAGGGATCATTGTTTGTTACCTTCACTGGGGTGTATATTTATGTTTAATTAGATAAGGTGATTGCCAGCTTGCGTATTGTTATTATTGAGTAACAGTTTTGCACAAATAATTTATGAAAGAAAGACAAGAGAGAAATGTGACAGCACATGACCCTGGGCCTGGCTGCATACCTACTTCACCTGACTAACTTGACTGACTACCTGGCTACCCAGCTGGTTGGCAGACTGACCTCCTGACAGACATTGATTGACAATTCTTTGATGATGATAAGTTAACTTGTCTAAGGAGACTATAACAAAACAAGAAGAATTTCAATTTTCATCTGATAAGGTGACAACTAGACAAATATACTTTCAAATTTCACTTGACAAGATACAACAAAACATATTGCGGCGCTGGAAGAGTGCACAGCAGAATTTGGCTTCAACAAAGTAAGCACAGAAGTCAAGATCACTTTTTACACACTTTTATTACCAACCCACTCACCCATGTTATGCATTCAACAACAACTTATAATGATGGTGCCACTCAAAGAAGTGTACCCGTAAGTCTTTGCGCGTGCGAACGGACCAATAGGAACATTCACTAATGAGACATCGCAACAATAATCACATGACCTCATTATACCAATCTAGCGTGCAATCAAGCTGGTCATTCTATGGTGTCTTTAAAGCACAGTTGAAAATTAAGTATTTGATATAGCCAGCAAAATGACTAAAAAGCGTGGATTTTAATCTCTCTCTGTTTTTATTTGGCACCGATAGACCACGAAAAACTGGAGATATGATCCTTTTAGTTTCATAATAGAAAAAATGTTTTTCTCCACTAGAGGGCACTAATGCTCTTTGGACAAATAATGCTTCATTTCTGTAGATTTTTTTTCTCTTGCTGGAATTCAATGTTTTTTGTTGTTGTATTTCTTTGGCTTAATGTGCTTGTGTAATATTTTATAGTAGAGTATACTAATAACAGTACACATAGATAATTTTGTGCTGAGAAAAAATATACCATTGTTTAAAAAAAAAAAATCAAACATCTTCAGCAGTTACAATTTTACTCATTGCTTGAGTATTCTTTTCACTAAATGCTTTATTAATTGTACTTGAGTACATTTTTTGGATTAGTACTTTTACTTGAGTAATAATATTTTAAGGTAACACTACTCCTACTTGCGTAAAATTTTTGGCTACTCTAACCCACCTCTGCAATAGGGTAGCAATGCAACCCTCCTATTGGTGCGTTCGCAGGTGCAAAGACTTATGGGTGGGTACACTTTTTCGAGTGGCACCATTATTGTAAATAGTTGTCAAATGCATGACATGAGTGAGTGGGTTTGTAAAAGTATCTAAATGGTGAGTTTGACTTTTGTGCAAACTGGAGGGAAGATAAAACCCGCAAAAAGTTTCAAACTCTTTCAGAAATTTGTTGATGAAAATTGGGTGAGATGAAAATCTAAATGTTTTGACGCGACTAAAATATGACTAAAACGGATAAGGTAGACGAAAATTAAAATGCTGCCAAAAAACAAAACTGATTGAAATAAAAATTCAATAGTTTTTCCCTTTACTATGAAGACCTATATCTCCCGTGATACTTATCAGCGGAAGATTACACAACGTGTGCACCACTGTTGACTTATTTTTGTCTAATTCCAATAAAAAAATACACATAGGATTGTGAAAGGGAAACATTTCTATTGAATAGGAAGTTGTAATTTAGGCTGGGCCCTACTAGCTAGCCGGGCCGCAGAGGTCACCTGAGTCATCACTGCTGATTTCTAGCAATTCAATATTGCTGGCGCTTAATTGTTGTTCCAACTCGTCCACTTCCCGCCGGAGCCGCTCTCTCTGCTCGCACAACGACATGGCTATGAGCACAAAAAGGAAAAAGTCAGTAGGGGCAAGCGGCACAGTTGTTCTGCCTGACAGGCACATTGCAGCTAATTCATACTGTACGTACAGATTCACAGGCTTTTATTTTGACATCAGCCACTGAGTTAGCAAGGAAATGATCCAAAAATGTCCAAAAACTAGGGCTGCAGCAATCGATTATTTTAGTAGTCGATTAATCGATGAATTAGTTAGTTCGAATAATCGAGTAATCGGATAAAGAACATAAAAATTAAAATAGCTGAGCCTCAAACAGTGTAGAAAAATAAATAAATGAGGATTTATGTAGAGCAAAAGATCAATTGGCTAACTTGTATAGCAAAAGTCCGCTAACTTAAATGCTATAAAATGTTAACGTTATTTTTTATTTATTCATTTTTTTACATTGCTCTTAACAAATGGTTCAGACACATATTCCCACAAAAAACGGCTAAATATACCTATAAACTAAATTACAAATGCATTACAAAAAACATTAGTTAAAACAAAAACCCAATTTACATTGGTCTTAACAGGGAGCAGCTGAATTCCGCCATGTGAAATGAGGCAGACTAGAGGGCAGTGCATCCACCCAAATCAATAAAACTGAATGCAAACACTTTCAAAACAAACCATTACAACAGCACTTTAAACAAATATTTGAAGCAGCGAAATTTAATTTGAATCTTATTTTCTGCTCGAATACTCCAGTTAATCTATGAATCGTTGCAGCACTACCCAAAACCTTGAGGATGTGACCCAACATCAACAGTCCATACCCTGGAAATGCCCCAAAATCAACAGGGAATGATTCAAAAGCTACAGGAAGTGACTAGTAAGTAGGGTTGTAAATGAAAACCAATACCAAGTCGATACTAAGATTCTGAAACAGTGACGGACCTTTTCTGCAATACCCGAAGTATTGTTGGTACAGAGGCGGCAGATCTGGCCGCTTCTTTTGTGTTGTTTTGCGTGTCATACTGGGCGACACAAGTTGCCAGATAAATGGTCATTTACAACAGCGGTCCCCAACCACCGGGCCACAGAGAAATAAATCATTTATTAACGACTGCAATCTCGCCTGTGGCTCTTGACACATCAGTATCCCTGTCTACTCAATAGACCCTACCCACCGACGTCACAAAACCACGTGCTCGCTGTATGGTTCCGCCCCCTTGTCCGTCATTTTGTCTCTGTATTAGCATTGGTTTCAATTGATCGAGGAATTTAAAATGCATTTCATGGAAGACCCGGTGCTTTCGGATGCCGTAAACTCACTGGATGTGTTGCATAAAAGGCGTTATGTGGAAAAGCTTCGTTCTATACAGTCGCCAGATCCATATTTGATGCCCAAATCGATGTTTTTCGACCCACTGTCTTCGCCCTGTCTGCCTGACATCTGCTACGCTGATATTTACAACTATCTTGTCCACACAAAATCAGCCTATTCTCACGAAAATTTGAAAAACTTCAAGAGCTTGGAGGCTTATAAATACTTCGTTGCTGGTTGGGTGAAACAGGTCCTCGTCCATGAAAATTCGGCAGGAATCTATCTTGTGCTTGGAAATGTGAGTTACGAAATTTTCAATTCAAAATCTTTTATTCTCGCTAACATCCACTGTCAAGTCTAATTTATTTCATGTCATTTGTCAATGCAGTTAGGGCTTTTTATGTTTATATGGTTTAGCGATAGCACTCTCACTACATACATACGTGTATGTTGTCGGCGATTAGCCTAGCAATGATCTTAATTGTAGTTATTTGTCAGCCCAAAACCCTCTAAGTATATCTTAAATGCATCTTACCGGATATAAAATGACTACTACATAGTCTGTGGTGATATTTTGGTGCCCAGTTTTCACGTCGAATTGCAGCCGTCCATTTCGCTCTCCTCTTTGGATCCCTCGGAATACGGTAAAACTTCAAGTCTCTCCTTCCATCTTCTCTGTTAGTGCAACCAACAGCCACACACGCCTTCACCATTTTGATTATTAATGTTAAGGAGCAGAAAAACACGCCGTAAATAGGAGGAATGTACGTAGCCGTAACAGGTTAACACTATGTTTTGACGGACAATTGGGCGGTACCATTCAGGAGAGCGGAGTTGTGACGTCACGTGGGTAGGGTCTATAGACTAATCCGAGGAAAGTTTTGTATAGGTCGCCATCTAGTGGTTGGCCGCAATTACTAGGATGTTTGCACGCCTATACAGCAGCCCAGCGCCAGTCAATGAAAACAGTAACTTTAGCTGCTGTTGGATGTGTCCTGTGTGTGGCGACGTCTTTGGACAGCTTTTTTACGGGGAAAATACCACCTGCTGAGCCAGAAGAGCAGCCTACAACCAAGTCCATTCAGCATAATATGTGTCTAAAGCTAGCAAACGAGGCAACAAATGCACTGAGAGCATCACACATCATGGCGAACCGTATTGCTAAAGCTAAATATCCTTTCACGATTGGAGAAGAACTCATTATGCTTGCAACCACGGATATTTGCCGACAAGTTATAGGAGAAGCCGCAGTTTAAAAAAGTGAGTGAGTGTTTTTTCAAACTATGCAGAACTGCACTTTCATTTCAAAAGAGCAATAAATGCATTTAAAAATACATTAAAATACCCAAGCTTAGCCTTAAACGCTATAAAAAAATATAATTGAGGATCGAAGTACAACAAAAAAACAATTGTAACTTGCATAGCAAAAGTCCACTAGCTTAAATGCTAATAAATGCTAACAATTTTTTTTACAAATCGTTCTTAACAAACGTTGAAACACATATTCCCACAAAAAAAAACCTGCTAAATATACCTCTAAACTAAATTACAAATGTATACACAATCATATTAGCTCAAACAAAAACAACCTTATGTTGGTCTTAACAGGGAGCAGCTGGATTCATGTTAGGTGAGTTGCAACTAGGGGGAAGTGTATCCTCCCAAATCAATAAAACTAAATGCAAACACTTTCAGAACAAACCATTTCAACACCACTCGACTGAAATGAATCCTCGAAGCAGCAAAATTTGATTCAAAGTTTTTTTCTGATAAAATTACTCGAGTTAATCAATTAATCGTGCAGCATTAAGTCAATGCATGCAACATGGCAGTGGTACGCGTGTGTGTGTGTGTGTGTTAGTAGTAATAACAGTAATACCGGTATTTTTTATATACTTGAAGGCTACATGACCGTCATGCACAGTATTTTATTTTATTGTTTCATATTTGAAGGCTACCCTACAGTACATCCACAGTGATTTGTTTATTCTATTGTTTGACACATATTATTTTATTTTGATACTTTAAAGCTACAGTTGTGGTCAAAAGTTTACATACACTTGTGAATAACATAATGTCATGGCTCTCTTGAGTTTCCAGTTATTTCTACAACTCTGATTTTTCTCCGATAGAGTGACTGGAACACATACTTCTTTGTCACAAAAAACATTCATGAAGTTTGGTTCTTTTATGACTTTATTATGGGTTAACAGAAAAAGTGATCGAATCTGCTGGGTCAAAAATATACATACAGCAACACGAATTTGCAGTTTCTTGGGAGTGATTATTGACTTGAACAATCATTGACTTGAACAAGTCAGGAAAGTCACTTGGAGCCATTTCAAAGCAGCTGCAGGTCCCAAGAGCAACAGTGCAAACAATTGTTTGTAAGTATAAAGTGCATGGCACTGTTTTGTCACTGCCACGATTAGACATGTGCCGGTTACCGGTTTCACGGTTTACCGTGGTGTGAAAACGTCGCGGTTTCAAAACCACTAAAATTTTCCGTCATACCTTAGTACGGTATTCGCTATTTTTCATGTGCCAAAATGCAGCCGAAGTGGCTTGGTGCGGCAGCGCTCACCTTTCCCGTTTGTTGCCGTGAGTGTCAGTAACGCTATTCTGCTAAACAGCCAGCAAACCCAAAAACAAACCCTCGAAACACAAGGCGTACTTTTCTTCAATTTATTGAGCTCTCAAATCGTGGTGAAATATACAAATGAATACATTTAAAACGTTATACAATTGTATTTTTCCACATGTGAGTAGGTTCAACAGGATAGCAGTAGCACCATGAAAAAGGTCGCCAAAAACAAAACATACATTTTCCTTTCAAATTCAATATACAAACTAACTAAAACTTACAAAGACGAATTTTAGCCTAGGCTAAGCTGGGAGAGCAGCTTCGTCGACGTTTTATGTCTCACAGCCGCTGAGTGAGAAACAAGCTTGAATGAAGGGGGGAGAAAAGAAAAGGATCGCGTCAAAGATCGCTAATTGCGAAAGGAGGTCTCACTCCTCACTTTTTGTTTTAGATGAAACCTTGAAACCTCAACAATATTTACATTTTAACTAACTTATAAAACTAACTTATACATTTTTAACTAACTTATTAACTTATGAATTCTTTGTTCTTTTTAACAATAAGGCATGACATCATGTAGAAGAGAGTTGACACAGTGGCTGGAAATGGCGAAACTTCAGCTTCTCCCCCTCAAAAAAAAGTCATACAGTATATGTTTTTAATTTTATTTAGAAGTGTTTTTACTTTTTTTATAGCAATTATTTTGTTCTTGCTCTATTATTGAGCAACTTGAGCTCTGGCTGTGGGTATAGTCTAGGTTCTATTTATTTTAATTTTATATAAAATATTTGTTATTTTTTGTTAATTTATTTATTTTCACATTAATTTATTTTCACATTATATTCATGTTCCAATTTGCAAATATGTTCTGAAAAAAAAAACTGTTCAATGGAAAAAAGTTTTTTTTTTTTTTTTTTTTTTTTCTTAAACCCCAAAATTCAAAATTTCGGAGCCATAATTGCAATACCGTGATACCGTGAAACCGCGGTATTTTTGCTCACGGTTATCGTACCGTCAAAATCTCATACCGGCACATGCCTAGCCACGATCAGGAAGAAAACGCAAGCTATCACCTGCTGCTGAGAGAAAATTGGTCAGGAGGGTGAAGATTCAACCGAGAATCACCAAAAAGCAGATTTGCCAAGAATTAGAAGCTGCTGCAACACAGGTGTGAGTGTCCACAGTCAAGCGTGTTTTGCATCTCCATGGACTGAGAGGCTGCCGTGCAAGAAGGAAGCGCTTGCTCCAAAAGCGGCACCTTAAGGCTCGACTGAAGTTTGCTGCTGATCACATGGACAAAGATAAGACCTTCTGGAGGAAAGTTCTGTGGTCAGACGAAACAAAAATCGAGCTGTTAGGCCACAATGCCCAGCAATAAGTTTGGAAGAGAAAAGGTGAGGCCTTTAACCCCAAGTACACCATGCCTACCGTCAAGCACGGTGGTGGTAGTATTACGCTGTGGGGCTGTTTCGCTGCCAATGGAACTGGTGCTTTACAGAGAGTCAATGGGATAATGAAGAAGGAGGATTACCTTCAAATTCTTCAAGATAACCTAACGTCATCAGCCCGAAGATTGGGTCTTGGGTGCAGTTGGGTGTTCCAACAGGACAATGACCCCAAACACACATCAAAAGGGGTAATGGAATGGCTAAATCAGGCTAGAATTAAGGTTTTCGAATGGCCTTTCCAAAGTCCCATTGAGAACTTGTGGACAATGCTGAAGAAACAAGTCCATGTCAGAAAGCCATCAAGTTTAACTGAACTGCACCAATTCTGTCAAGAGGAGTGGTCAAAGATTCAACCAGAAGCTTGCCAGAAGCTTGTGGATGGCTACCAAATGCGCCTAATTGAAGTGAAAATGGCCAAGGGACATGTTACCAAATATTAGCGCTGCTGTATGTATATTTTTGACCCAGCAGATTTGATCACTTTTTTCTCTTCACCCATAATAAAGTCATAAAAGAACCAAACTTCATGAATGTTTTTTGTGACAAAGAAGTATCTGTTCCAATCACTCTATCGGAGAAAAATCAGAGTTGTAGAAATAACTGGAAACTCAAGAGAGCCATGACATTATGTTCTTCACAAGTGTATGTAAACTTTTGACCACAACTGTCCATGCCAATTGTTCTGAAAAGGCACACGGTATTGTTGTTTACTTCTAATAAAGGAGTGTTCCGCACGTTTAAGTACATGGGATTTATTGCTTATTTTTTATTTTTACCGTGGTATCGAAATTAATGCTGCAACAATTAATCGATTAAATCGAGTAATTCGACTAGAAAAAAGCTTCAAATTCAATTTACCTGCTTTGATGATTTGTTCAATTATAGTGGCATTGATAGGGTTCGTTTTGAAAGTGTTACGTTTAGTTTTATTGATTTCTGAGGAGTCACTGCTTTCTGGTGGCAACAGTGAATCGTCTAATATGGCCGAATCCAACATAAGGATGTACGTTTTTGTTTCACCTAATATGTTTGTTTATGCATTCATAATTTAGAGGTACATTTAGCAGTGGTTTTTGTGGAAATATGTGTTTGAACAGTTTGTTGAGAGAATAATGGGAAAAAAAACATTAGCATTTCATAGCATTTAAGTTAGCGGCCTTTTAGGTTAGGGTAGGTTAATTTGATAGACTAATCGATTACTTCAAAATCGATAGCTGCAGCCCTAATTGAAATGGTATCGAGAATGGAATTTCAATGATATCGTATTGGCATCGAATACGAACTTTCTGATATCTTGACATCCCTACCCGTAAGTAGGCATGCGCCTGTTTTCAAGGTCTACAGTGGTATGGAAACGTCACGGTTTCAAAACCGTATAAATTTTTCGTCATACCGTACCTAAGGTATTAGCTATTTTTTCTGTACCATAAATGCAGAAAAAAATCCCTCACTTGCAGCTGCAAGGCTCAACCCTCCCTCACTGGTTGTTGCTCAGTGTCAGTGAGTCAACTGTGCTACACAATGGCTGGAGGAGGTGAAACTCAAAAAATGGATATCGTGCACCCCTAGTTATTTTTTTGTCATTTTTTAATTTATTTCAACTTAACATTATACATACGTTCCAATCTGCTAATATGTTTTGAAAAATAAAAATCCTGTTCAATTGAAGTTTTTTTCCTCTTTTTTTTTTTAACCAAGATATCTCAAAGTAACACATTTTAGAGCTGTAATTGCAATACCGTGATAATTGTGCTTAAGGTTATCATGCCATCAGAATCTCATACGGGCACATGCCTACCCATAAGTACCCTAAAATTACAAGGAAGTGACCCAAAATGAATTACAGTGATCCCTCGCTACTTCGCGCTTCGAATTTCGCGGTTTCAGTCTATCGCGGATTTTTTTTCAGTCAAAAAAATATAAACATGCATAAAAAATTAAAATAATGGAGAAAATATGGTGTAAAATCTGCCCGTTCCCTAACAGAAGGCAAGGAGAGCCTGCCCAACTCATATTCCACCGCTCTGATTCGCTGGCCAGCATCACTCGGGAATATCGCAAGCTGATTGGCCGAGATGTTTAACCTTGCTGCTATCGAAGGAAAATGGCTCCAAAGCGTCCTCCGCCTGTTCAATCCTCTAGCGAACCCAAGAAGAAAATGATGATGGTGCACGAGAAAGTTCAATTACTGGACATGCTTATAGTTGGCCACAGCTATGTGTCTGTTGCACGCCATTACGGACTAAATGAATCAACCGTTCGATACATAAAAAAAGACGAGGCGAAAGACCGCCTCAATGTTGTTTTCCAGGGACGCTAAGCGAGTCGTGACTCCTCGCAACAAGACGATTGTAAAAAATGGAAAATACACTCAGTGTATAGGACTGTCGGGAAAAGAAGATGAGTCTCGACACAAACATGAAAAGCCAAAGCGCTGTATGATAGCCTAGAGAGTTGAATGAAGGTGGCGGTGATGCCGACTATGACGAAGATGAACCACAGCCATGTACCAGTGCTTCAAGTGAAGAAAATTGTGGTTTTGTTGCCAGCAAGGGCAAAGAGGTTTGGACTTCGCAGCGTTACGTTGCATGGGGAGGCCTCCTCGGCGGACCATGACACAGCTGATCGTTACGTTGAGGACCAATTTCCCAAATTAATTGAAGAGGGTGGCTATCTCCCAGACCAGGTGTTTAACATGGACGAGACTGGCCCTTTTGGGAAGGGGATTCCATCCAGGACGTTCCTTTTCAAGGAAGAATTGAAGAGGCGAAATGATCGCGTGACTCTCAAGCTTCTTAAAAAATCATCTTCACCTTCATATCCATTGTTCTGGAGTTTTTTCTTCATTTATCAAGATCATCAGTGTGGTGAGTACATTTTAATCATCTTATGCATGCTATTGTATATTAATATTGCATTTACTTTTCTAACTAGTGTACAGTATACACAAAAAAATATATAAAAAATGTAATATACATAAAATAAAATTCTCCTGTATCCAAGCAACGGGGGTGGGGTGGGGGTTCGCTCCTGCGCGATTTTTCACTTATCGCGGTGGGTTCTGGTCCCCATTAACCGCGAAAAACGGGGAATCACTGTATTTGGCTTCCATTGTCAAACAATCCAAATCCAATTCGCTGAAACTGGGAGGAGTCGATGTGCATGCTCAGATTTTATTGGCTAAAAATAAACAGGTCCGGGCCCACATTGTGAATTTATAACTTAAGTGTGGCCCGCGAATCAAAATGAGTTCAGCACCCCAGTTGTACAGGGAAAGTTTGGCCCCTGAACTATACACCTTCTTTATTCCCACGAGTGTCTCTATACACTGTAATAGAGTAAAATTACATCGTCGTAAAAAAGTAGAAACCAAAGTGTTTGAGGGGTTAAGTCTACGTACCTTTTTGCTGTATCTTGTCCTATTTTACAATACGTTCAATTAACGTCGCCCGGATTCAGAGTTGGGCTCATCCCCCATGATGCTTTGCGCCAAAACGGCACAAAACCTCCTTAAAACATGTCGGCCGGACTGTGGGTCACCGTCCACACGCAGCGACAAAATTGAGTGAGGTTGAGCAATGTAAAAATGTCTAAAACGCTACCTTAAAAAAGTCAAGTAGACACAAACAAGCACAATTTTCGCCAGTGTACGAGCGACTGGCTTTGTAGGCGATCGTCACTTCCGGTTATCCGCCATATACTTCCGGATTGGTTTGAGCTTCCTTGCCCACAAACGACACCCTTTATTTATTTATTTTTTTCATTTTTAGGCAGTATTTGCATATAACAACAACAATTATAATACAATTAATCATACATCAATTTAGAAAATTGAAATATCATTTCTAGAGAAAAATCGACGGAAAATGGCTAAAAAGAAAACACAAAGAGAGAATTATTTTACAACTTAAGTAAATAAATTAAATTAAATAATTAACGTTTACAAAACAAAATATATGTAAGAAAAAACGAGAAGAAATGAACATTTAAAAATACAAAATTAAAAGGAATTCAACATTTCATGTGCCATGCTGACCGTTTATGTCACTTAAACTCGTATTGTTGGAAAAAGATAAGGACGAGATATTTCCCCTTACACAACTCTATTTCCAGAAAAAAATAATTTCAAAGAATGTCAGAACTGGCGGGGGAAGACATCATTCTTAGTGGAATCATTGCTATTTCGCCGATAAGTATCATGGGAGATGTAGTTCTCAGAATAGGTAAACACTTGAATCAGTGTATCCTCGTTTCAATAAACACAATACAGTAATTTACATTCAACATACAGTGCTGCTCAAAAGTTTGTGAACCCCCTCAACATTTTGGAATTTTCTATTATTTCTACCTGATTTCCTAATCAATCAATTCAGTAGTTTTTGTTTTTTTAACAGTTGTGTTGTCGAGACTAAATTAAAAAGAGTTTTCATCAACTGATGTAGGTGCAAAATTGAACTGTTTGGTCACAACCAAAACCGCCATGTCTGGCGAAAAGTCAACACTGCATACCACCAAAAGAACCTTCTCCCAACAGTGAAGCATGGAGGTGGGAATGTCAAGATCTGGGCTTGCTTTTCATCCTCAGGACCTGGACAACTCCACATAGTCCAGGGAATCATGAATTCTGAGGAATATTGTCAAATCCTAGAACATAACCTGACGCCATCTGTTTTGAAGTTAAAGCTTGGCAGAAGGTGGATCATGCAACATGATAATGATCCAAAGCATTCCAGCAATACAACCAAGGAATGGCTGAAAAAGAAGAAGATTCGTGTTCTGGACTGGCCCAGTCAAAGTCCTGACCTAAATCCCATTGAAATGCTGTGGCGGGACCTGAAGCGAGCAGTTCATGCCAGACGCCCATCAAACCTCTCTCAACTGACTGCGTTCTGCAAGGAAGAATGGGCAAAAATCCCCCAAAGTAGATGTGAGAGGCTGATTAGTCACTACAGAAACCGTTTGGTTGAGGTAATCTCTGCAAAAGGAGGCGCAATATCCTATTAACTGAAGGGGTTCACATACTTTTGCACACATGATATCTGAGTTTTTCTTAAATCAACCACTTTTGTTAAATAAAGAATGACAATATAACTATTTCTTTTGTTTCAGTCCATTATTTGGAATGTCAGTATTGTGGATTTGGGTATAACTTAACATTTAATAAGGTTATTTTAGTTTTTTTTACAAAAAAACTGACCATCGCTGTGGGGTTCACAAACTTTCGAGCAGCACTGTATATTTATTCATCATTCATTGACAAAATACATGTTTGTCAATAGAAATCGCTACCAAATTAATTTTTTTAGAGCCGATTCTGATGTGCTTCTTCAGAAAAGTATTATTTTGAGCTGTCAAAAGCAGAAACCAATTCACTTCTCAGGAGGAAACAATTCGAAATACACCAGAGTATGCACAAAAAAAACAAAATAAAATTACAGCGCATCTAATTCATTCTAACGACATGTCATTTTTTAATAATTATTTTGTATTATTTATCATTTGACTGTCAACCTACAAATCTGAAATGACATGCAGTTCACAGCTCACTAAATGCAATTTCAGTAGCCTCAATACTTCATTATTGGAGCAAGGCAAGGCAAGGCAAATTTATTTATATAGCACAATTCAACACAAGGCAGTTCAAAGTGCTTTACATCACATGAAGATCATAAAAACCACATTTAAATCAATACAACGTAAAAACCAAGACAAAAGATCACATTTAATCACAAATAGAATAAAAATAAAACAGAAATGAAAATAAAACATTAACTATTACTACTACTAATAATTGAAATCAGCAATGAAGATACGCACAAGAGGAATAGAAAGCAGGTAGATTGAAATATATAGCCAGTTATGGATATGCAGTGCTAAACAAAAGCGTTTTTAGCCCTGATTTAAAAGAACTAACAGTTTGAGCATACTTCAGACGTTCAGGTAACTTGTTCCAGAGGTGAGGAGCATAATAACTAAATGCTGCCTCACCCTGCTTTGTTCTTGTTCTTGGAACATGCAGAAGACCGATTCCAGAAGACCTTAGGGGTCTAGATGTCTCATAGGAATCTAACAAGTCAAGCATGTATTTTGGTCCAAGGCCATTAAGTGTTTTGTAGATGAGCGGTAGTATTTTATAGTCTAACCTTTGACTCACTGGAAGCCAGTGTAGCGATTTCAAAACCGGTGTAATGTGGTCCAGCTTCCTTGTATTTGTGAGGACTCTGGCTGCAGCATTCTGTACTAGCTGCAGCTTCCTGACGGATTTTTTATCAAGACCTGTAAATATACCGTTGCAATAGTCCAATCTGCTGAAAATGAATGTATGCATAAGTTTTTCCATGTCTTGTTGAGTCAGAAGCCCCTTAATTCTGGTTATATTTTTTAGGTGGTAATAAGCGGATTTAGTGACGGACTTTAGATGGCTATCAAATTTTAGGTCTGAATCAATAATTACGCCAAGGTTTCTGACTTGATTTGTAGCTGTAAATGACATTGTGCTAAGTTGCCTGCTTATCTTTGACCTTTCCTTTTTTGGCCCAAAAACGATCACCTCTGTCTTCTCCACATTTAACTGGAGAAAATTCTGGCACATCCATTCATTGATTTGATGAATGCATTTACTCAGGGAGACTAAGGGACTATAATCATGTGGGGACACAGAAATGTACAGTTGTGTGTCATCTGCATAGGTGTGATAGGAGATGTCATACTGTTCCATTATCTGAGCTAACGGAAGCATATAGATGTTAAATAAAAGTGGTCCAAGAATTGACCCTTGAGGGACTCCACACGTGAATTTGGTTCGTTCTGACTGATAGGGATTTCTTTGTGTCAATCGGAAACTATCATGTAAATAGGATGTGAACCACTGAAGAATAGTGTCAGTAAGCCATACCCACTGTTCCAATCTGCTGAGTATTATGTTGTGATCAACCGTGTCGAATGCGGCGCTGAGATCCAATAGTAACAGAAGTATTCCGACGAATATCATTTAGGACTTTGATAAGCACGGTCTCGGTGCTGTGTTGTGGCCGAAATCCAGACTGAAATGAGTTAAAAAGATTGTTTTGCATCATAAAAGTCTGGATCTGTTCGAACGCAACCCTTTTGATAATTTTCCCCAGGAATGTCAGATTTGATATTGGCCTGTAATTGCTAATGGTTGAGGCATCCAGATTAGGTTTTTTTTAGGAAAGGTTTTATTACTGCAGTTTTTAAAGTCTGTGGAAACTCTCCTGTTTGGAGAGAAGTATGTATAATCTGAAGTATGTCTGCGGCTATGCAATGAAAAACAGTTTTGAAAAAGTTTGAAGGAAGGATGCCAAGGCAGCATGTTGTGGGCTTTAATTTTGTCACAATTTCTGTTAAAGTGGCATAGTACAAGAGAATAAACTGTCTAAGATTGACGTGGGAGACATTTTGGGAGGCATTTAGTGTACCAATTGTTAATCTAGAGTTGGACACAGTCTAATCTTTAGTACTTTGTGTGTAAAGAATGCTGCGAAATCATTACATGACACCTCAGATGCCAATTCCTGAGGTATTGATGCTTGTGGGTTTGTCAGTTTGTCAACAACAGAAAATAGTGTTCGAGTATTGTTGGTGTTTCTACTAATGATCTCTGAAAAATATGACTGTCTAGCATTTTTCAGTTCCTGGTTGTATTTGTGAAGACTCCCTTTGTAGATATCATAAAAAACTAGGAGTTTGTTTTTTCGCCATCTGTGTTCTGCTCGTCTACAGTCTAGCTTTTGTTTTAAAGCTAGTATGGTATTTCTCCAGGGTGACCTCTTCTTTCTTGACAAAGTTTTTGTCTTAATCGGGGTAATAGTGTCAATTACAGTCATCACACTGGAACTGAAACTATTTACAAGTTCTTCCACTGGAACTGTTGTAGGGATTAATGGTGAGGCATAGGCCTGTGTGAATAACACACAAGTGTTATCACTTATGTAACGCTTCCTAATAACCTGTTTCCCTTTTCAGCGGATGGACAGTGGTGGTCATTTTAAACATAATGCAGTAGTGATCAGACAGAGCAACATCATTCACTGTGACCTCAGAGATGTTAAGACCTTTGGATATTATTAAGTCCAGTGTGTGCCCTCTGTTATGTGTTGGAACTGTGACATGCTGAGATAAACCAAATGTATCCAAAATATTTAAAAGCTCTCTAGCACATCCTTCTTCAGGATTATCAACATGAATGTTAAAGTCACCCACTAAAACAACACAATCAAAGTCCATGCAGACAGAAGACAGTATTTTGGTAAACTCATCAAAAAACATTGTGTTATACTTTGGTGGTCTGTAAATTGTTACCAAGGCAGCTCTGCAAGGGCTTTTTAGCTGAATGACAATATATTCAAAGGACTCAAACTGACCACATGAAATATTCGTGCATTGAAAACTGTCCCTGATCAGACTGGCAACCCCACCTCCTTTCTTATGGGTTCTTGGCGCACTAAAGCAAAGACGATGGAGCTGTAAGCAGCAATGTCGCTGAACTTCATGGTGTAGACACACAAGTTTAAATGGTAAAACTGCTCAAAACGGGTCCATCCAAAACTGCCAAATTTTGTCTAAAGAAGCCAAAATTTCATCAACATCAACCGACTGGCCCCATGCATTTTCTCTCCCCCCGCTGTGGGAATAGGAGTTGGGTGAGAGCATTTCAGAGGAACTGGATCCTGTAGCCTGGAATCTCCTTGGGGCTGCCAGGTTGCTCCTCAGACTGCCCAGGAGCTCAGTGATGCCTGGTCCAGATCTGAGAGGACATACCCCTGGACACCATCCATCGTCTCATTAGGAGCATGCCGAAACGTTGTCAAGAGTGTGTACAAGCAAGTGGGATCCACAGAAACAACTGAGAATCGTTTTGATTTGCTACAGTAACAAAGTTGCATCATTTTTTGTCTTTCATTTTTGGTATATCTTTGATTTCCCCCGCCCCCTTTTTAAACATTGCAAAAACACACCTCGTTAAAGCTTTCTTTCTAAAGATTTCTTTACTGCCATTACTGCTTCGCTTTCATCACTGGAGGTAAGAAAGTTTTGCAATGTAATTGATTATTTTTAATATACATGTATTATTTTGATTACATTTGGTGTTGAATGATATAAAATAAACCAGGACCCTAAATTGGATGGAAATGAATATCAAACAAGCCTACTTTAATTTACTGATTTGAGATTATTTGATAACCACTTTACATCTAATTTACTACACAAACTATTATTACTATTACTATTGATACAATAAGCTATAAAAAATTGTTTGAATAGCTTCCAAGATATATAAGGTGATGTGCATGTTAATGGATGTAGCCTACATATTTAAAATGAGTATCACATTTTTCATTACTATACATTCAATTCATTTTTTTTAATTCACTCAAAACAAAACAAAAAAAATCTGGATTTCAACTCAAAAGCTATTAAGTAGCTAATATGTTTTTGTTGTTGTTGTTGTTTTAAAGGTGAGGAAGAATGTGACAGACTGAATCCGATCTCAAATGCTGAAGCAGATGGTGCTCAAACCAGTGCTTGTGGCAACTAAGGTCATGTACAAAGAAAAGAGACCCACCAATTCTATCATTGCACCACTCCAAGCTCAACTGCTGACTGACACCTACAGCACTGTAACATTTTAAAAGATTTAAAATTTGAAAGAAATTAAGGGTGCCATTCATCATGATCTCTCCAAGAGATATCAGTTGTGGTTTGCTCCCTCTATTGTGTATCATTTGTGCAGATATTTAAGTATATCTTTCATTGGGACAACACTGGCAAAATGACACTTTGACACAATGAAAAGTAGTCTGTGTGCAGCTTATAATAGAGTTCATTTATTTTCCCCTCAAAATAACTCAAAATATAGCCATTAATATCTAAATCCCTGACAACAAAAGTGAGTACACCCCAGAGGTTGCGCTAGACTTTTTCGTTGTCTGTCATTTTGACTGACAGTGTCATAAAAATCCGGTCATACTCTATTTTTACCCGTCACTTACATTTTTAAAATGATAATAATGACATATTCAATAGTATTTAGTTTTCATTCATTTTTAATTAATATTCTGTCCGAACAAGCTTAACAAGAGGCAAACAGACAGCGGAGTGCACCAATCAGCGATGGGCAGACGTGCCGTTAGCAAAGCGACGAGGGCAGGACGAGGGACTTGTGCGCGGAGGTAAACATACGAGGAGAACGGAGTTTATTCAACATGGCTAGCGCGAGACAGACTGTTGTCAATGTCTCATGTCGATGTGTTTTAGCTCATTTAAAACTGAATTTACCGCGGATTGGAACATATTCTCGGCTCTCCCGCCATCCGTGTTTTTGTAGAGACAACTTTCGGCGCGCAAGAGTGACGTTGCTCGTGAAGAACACGTCACGCAAATAAACAAATCTGATTTGTCGATTGATTTTGTACCTACTCTAGAGGCTGTGTCCCAGACTTTTCTCTCAGTGTTTGAAAAATACAGGGAGAACAGTCTGGCCGTGCCAGGCAAACACTCAGTTGCCTTGACATTTTTCCGAGTAAGGCCAACGACGTCATGCATCAAGAGAGACAATAGCTAATTAATATGCTCACTCGTCACCCTGTGGTCTGGGGTGTGAATTGCAACCTGTCAAAATGACGGATGGACTTCGGGTTTTTTCCGTCACCGTTTTAAAAAAACGGTCAATGACGCAAAATATTCGGTTAACGCGACCCCTGGTACATCCCATAGAAACTACGTACATCCCTAAATGTCCAAATTGAGTACTGCTTCTCATTTTCCCTCCAAAATGTCATGTGACTCATTACAGGAGTTCTGTCAGCATTGCTGCAGAGATTGAAGAGGTGGGGGGTCAGCCTGTTAGTGCTCAGACCATACGCCGCACTCTACATCAAATTGGTGTGCATGGCTGTCACCCCAGGAGTGGGTTTGCTGAAGACATGTCAACAAAGCACATCGATTACTGGAACCATGTCCTATGGTCTGATGAGACGGGCGGTCTTTTTTGTGTATCGTCTTCAGAAGAGGCTTCCTCCTGGGGTGACAGCCATGCACACCAATTTGATGTAGAGTGCGGCGTATGGTCTAAGCCAGTTGTCTCCAAACTATTCCACATAGGGCTGCAGTGGGCGCAGGATTTCATTCCAACAAAACAAGACGACAATTTCACCAATCTGGTGTCTTACAAGTGTAATCAGTTGATTGCAGTCAGGTGCTGCTTGTTTTAGAAGAAACCTCATTGGTTAAACTGTCTGTGCTCGATCGGTTGGAACAAAAACCAGGAGCCACAGCGGCCCTTGAGGACCGGTTTGGAGACCCCTGGTCTGAGCACTAACAGGCTGACCCCCCACCTCTTCAATCTCTGCAGCAATGCTGACAGCACTCCTGTAACGAGTCACATGACATTTTGGAGGGAAAGTGACAAGCAGTACTCAATTTGAACATTTAGGGATGTGTTTTTTCATAGGGGTGTACTCACTTTTGTTGCCAGGGGGTTAGATTTAATGGCTATATTTTTAGTTATTTTGAGGGGAAAATAAAAGAACTCTATTATATAAGCTGCACACAGACTATTTTTCATTGTGTCATTTGTTTCATTGTTTTCCCATGAAAAGATATACTTAAATATCTGCAGAAATGCGCGGGGTGTACTCAGGTTTGTGATACACTGGATATGCGCAGGTACAAAATTTGCAGTAGATTTATATTTTACAGCAATGTGGCACAGAAAAGTTGTCACTGTTTAATAAATCACTTAAACAGTATTTTTCTATTTTGAAATATCTTGTTATTCGTTTCAACAGTTGTATCGTAGAATATCATGTATCAATTTTCTGACCAATAAATCGACAATTGCTGTATCGCGATATCGCAAGAAAATCGTTATCTTGAGCCTTGTATCGCGAATCGTATCGTAGCGTGAGGTGCCCTGAGGTTCCCATACCTATTATGTGGTTTTGATAAATTGTTTATTTAAAAATAATATATTGTCATTTTCAATATTCTTGGTGTAGCGGCAGGCAAGTGTGATATACTCCAAGAGTCCGCATGTATGCATTTCATAATGCTGGATGTACTCCGAAACAAAGCAGTGGCCTGCAAATTTGGTCAGCATTGTATTTTTAATATTTTGCAAAGCATGGTAACAATGAATTTAGGCCACTTCGACATGCATAAATATACAATTTTCATTCTGATTACACTTCACAGCAACAACGGGCCTTCAAGGACTTATCAGAATTGTCTGTTGTACAGGGTGTACCCCGTAACCAACAAGTAATTAAGATGTTAGTGTATTCTTCCCACTCACATGATTTAGACTGGTGGCCCACATATATTTAGAGTGCCAGACATGACAATGAATCTCCCAAGGGAGGCAAATGTACCTCCATAGTAAATACAATCTTCAATCTGGAGTATTTACCTAATAGTGGATACATACATTATCAAGTATGGTCAAAACATGATCCAAAACAACACACCCCTTAAAAAAAAAAAAAAAAAAAAATGGCAACAAGATAATACAACTAAAAGCTCTTTGCTTTTCCCCATCTCCTTAATTTCTTGTGTTGGCACTCAAGCATTTCTAATCATGTCATTTAATGCAGCTAAACAATTCTTAGTAGATCCCACTGAGTGCAAATGTGAATTACAAAATATACTGCACGTAAGACAGAGCTACACATGCATTTGTCTTTTTAAAGCTCCGTTTTAATGCACACAAGTAGGCATGTGCCGGTTACCGGTTTCAAGGTTTACCGTGGTATGAAAACGTCACAGTTTCAAAGCTACTAAAATTTTCCGTGATACCATAGTTACGGTATTATCTAAAACCCCTAGCAAAAAGTATGGAATCACCAGTCTTGGACGAGCACTCGTCAAGTGTCAAGAATCTGCATTGGACAAGGTGATGATAATGGAACTTTTGTTTGGTGCTGTTCCAGAGAGATTTACAAAGATGACTGCCTGAAAAAACATCAAAATTCCCTTAGTCCTTGATAATATGGGGCTGCATGTGAGGCAAAGGAACTGGGGAGATGGCTGTGGTTAAATCTTCAATAAATGCACAAGTTTACGTTGAAATTTAAGACAGCTTTCTTACCCCTTCAATTGAAAATATGTTTGTCATTTTCCAAAATGACAATGCATCATACCAGAGAGCTAAAACTGGTAAAGCATTCCTTGGAGAAAGACTCATCCAGTCAATGTCATGGCCTGCAAATAGCCCATATCTCAACCCTATTGGAAACCTGTGGTGGAAATTGAAAAAAATGGTCTAAAGCAAGGCTCCGACCTGCAAGGATGATCTGGCAACTGCAATCAAAGAGAGTTGGCACCAAATTGATGAAGAATACCCATCGAGTCCATGCCTCAGAGACTGCAAGCTGTCATGCAAGCCAGAGGTGGTGCAACTAAATACTAGAGATGTGTTTTGATTGTTATTTCTTTGTTTGTTTGTTGTTGCATATTTTTTTCCTTAGAGTGGAGTGATTCCATATATATTTCCCTGCACTTGCTCTATAAAAGTAACATTTACTGACCACCACAATGTTTTTTATTATTTTCTTTCAGTGTTTCTGAATGCTACAGAGTTGCACTTTTGAACGAATTCATGATTTTTTTTCAAGGGTTTTATCCGAGTTTGTTCTACATGATAACATGTCTGAGTGAGTGCTCGTCCAAGAATGGTGATTCCATACTTTTTGCTAGGGGTTGTATTTTTGAGGTCCCAAAAATGTAGCGAGAAATCCGTGGCTTGGAACGGCAGCGCTCACCCCTCCCCCTTCAGTTTTTGCTTTGTCCTATGTCTGTCGCTGTGCTGTAGAATAGACATAATGGTTAAAGGTGTTGAAACTACACCTGAGCTTTTCCCCCCCTCAAAAATAGACAAAGTCGCTAGTATAGGAGTACTTCGGCTACCGAAAAGAAACAGACGGCCGCGGCTTAGAGGAGGAACGTCAGCAGACGTGCAGGCAATACCCCCCACATGATTTCACATTTACGTGATCATCATCTGTCACTTTACACAAAATTTAAGGTAATTAAAGGCTGTCATGAACGTTTCCCACCAGCTACGATATTTCACTCAAGCTGGTTTAGTGTGTCTCGCGATGGTAAAACAAACACGCTTGTTAACGAGGCAGACAACGTGGCTCGTGAGCATGTCAAGACGGCTAAGTAGTTTCCTCTCGACCATTAGCCTAATTTTGTTAAGTCTTCTACCATTGTAAACATTTGCCAATTTGCAAATATGTTGTGAAAAATACAAAAAAATCCTGTTGAATGAAAAACAATTTTTTGTGTGTTTTTTTTAACCCATACATCTCAAAATAACACATTTTAGAGCTATAGTTGTAATACAGTGATACCGTGAAACCGCTGTATTTTTGCTTAATGTTATCATCCCGTCAAAACCTTATACCGGCACATGCCTTGTCAAGGCAGTGGTTGGCTTGGCAGTTTTCACCCGCTAATAGAATGATGACTAAAAGTCAACATTAAAAACCGAAAGATCACATACTCAGACCATACACTGCTGGCCAAAAGTATTGGCACCCCTCTAATTCTGTCAGATATTGCTCAATTTATCCCAGAAAATGAATGCAATTACAAATGCTTTGGTAGTAATATCTTCATTTATTTTGCTTGCAATGAAAAAACACAAAAGAAAATGAAAAAAAATATATATCAAACCATCATCATTTTACGCAAAGCTCCAAAAAGTATTGGCACCCTCAGCCTAATACTTGGTAGCACAACCTTTAGACGAAATAACTGAACAACCGCTTCCAGTATCCATCAACGGGTTTCTTACAATGCTCTGCTGGAATTTTAGACCATTCTTCTTTGGCCAACTGCTCCAGGTCTCTGAGATTTGAAGGGTGCCTTCTCCAAACTGCCATTTTCAGATCTCTCCACAGGTGTTCTATGGGATTCATTGCTGGCCACTTTAGAAGTCTCCAGTGCTTTCTCTCAAACCATTTTCTAGTGCTTTTTGAAGTGTGTTTTGGGTCATGTCCTGCTGGTAGACCCATGACCTCTGACGGAGACCCAGCTTTTTCACACTGGGCCCTACATTATGCTGCAAAATTTGTTGGTAGTCTTCAGATTTCATAATAACATGCACACTGTCAAGCAGTACAGTCCCAGAGGTAGCAAAGCAACCCTAAAACATCAGGGAACCTCTGGCATGTTTGACTGCGGGGATCGTGTTCTTTTCTTTGAAGGCCTCGTTTTTTCCCTTGTAAACTCCATGTTGATGCTTTTACCAAAACTAAAAGCTCTACTTTTGTCTCATCTGACCAGAGAACGTTCTTCCAAAACGTTTTTGGCTTTCTCAGGTAAGTATTGGCAAACTCCAGCCTGGCTTTTTATGTCTCTGGGTCAGAAGTGGGGTCTTCCTGAGTATCCTACCATAGAGTCCCTTTTCATTCAGACGTCGACGGATAGTACGGGTTGACACTGTTGTACCCTCAGACTGCGGGACAGCTTGAACTTGTTTGAATGTTAGTCAAGGTTCTTTATCCACTGTTAGCACAATCTTTCGTTGAAATCTCTCGTCAATTTTTCTTTTCCGTCCACATCACACCAGTGCCGTGGGCTTTACACTTATTGATTACACTGTGCACGGTAGACACAGGAACATTCAGGTCTTTGGAGAGAGACTTGTAGCCTTGAGATTGCCCATGCTTCCTCACAATTTTGCTTCTTAAGTCCTCAGACAGTTCTTTGGTCTTCTTTCGTTTCTCCGTGCTCAATGTGGTTCACACAAGGACACAAGACAGAGGTTGAGTCAACTTTAATCCATTTTAACTGGCTGCAAGTGGGATTTAGTTATTGCCACCACCTGTTATGTGCCACAGGTAAGTAACAGGTGCTGTTAATTATACAAGTTAGAGAAGCATCACATGATTTTTCAACGGGTGCCAATACTTTTGTCCGGCCTATTTTTGGAGTTTTGTGTAAAATGATAATGATTTTTTTCCCCATTCTCTTTTGTGTTTTTTCATTGCAAGCTAAATAAATGAAGATATAACTACCAAAGGATTTGTAATTGCAATCATTTTCTGGTAGAAATTGAGCATTATCTGACAGAATTGCAGGAGTGCTAATAGTTTTGGCCAGCAATTTATGCCACATTTTACTGTAACTTGACCTACAATGTAATCACGCTGTCAAAAAAAAAAAAAAAAAAAAAAAAGATACGCGCTGGCAAACATGTTGAGCACCAAATTACAGCTGCACATGAACATCTTTTTCCAATAAAAAGTTGGAAATGCAAAAAGAAACCCAATTTCAACAACGCAAAAATGAGTGGCATGCATACAATAAGTTCCTGGCAAAGGACTGGACCTTAGTGTTGTTGAACAGATTAAACGGTGTTAAACTAAAATCCGTTAAAACTAACTCCTCTGTAGTTGTGTACAAAAGCTTTGGGTGTAAACAAGTAGACAGTGTGGCTCGTTCCTGATACAAGCTCATTACTGGCCTTCCAAAGTGATGTCTAAACATTGTTTTTCTATTATTAATGTTGCAAGTATATCACTTGAAGCGCAACCGAGTACAGTAGATTATGGTACAATAGTTTTTGCAATTTACAGTGACAAGGACGCAAAGAACGGAGAAAAAGGCTATCGATACTTAATGCTCACCTCCGAGAAGTTTACCTTCCCTCGTAAATTTATATAAAAATGATATCAATCGTTTGTGCTACGTTTGTGCTGGGAAAAAAAATCTGTGCTGTTATCCTTTTTGAGATATTAAAAATTCTTTTATAGGTCAATCTGAGGTCAACCAACCCCCCATTTTGATTTAAAATAGCTAAAAATGGTGTCAATAGTTAATGATTAGTTTGTGCTGTAAAGTTTCGTTTGTGCTGCTATCATTTTTGAGATATTAATTCGAGTGATGACGTCACGCAGCATTCCATTTATTGCAAAATTGTAGTGCTGCAACGATTAATCGATTAACTCGTGTGTTAAATTACAAAAAAAAAAAATAATTTTGCTGCTTCGAGTATTTGTTTAGTTAAAGTGGCGTTGTAATGGTTTATTTTGAAAGTGTTTGCATGTAGTTTTATTGATTTTGGTGGATACACTGCCCTCTAGTCTGCCACATTTCACATGGCTGAATCCAGCTGCTCCACGGTAAGACCAACATCAGCTAATTTTTTGTTTGGGCTAACGTTTTTTTAATGCATTCGTAATTTAGTTTATAGGTATATTTAGCCGTTTTTTGGGGAACATGCGTCTGAACCATTTGTTAAGAGCACTGTAAAAAAGACGCTGGCGTTTTATAGCATTTAAGCTGGAAGACCTTTGCTATGTAAGTTAGCCAACTGTTCTTAGATCCTCATTTATTTTATGTTACTTATCAGATTACTCGATTATTCGAACGAACTAGTTCATCAATTAATCGACTACTAAAATAATCGATAGCTGCAGCTCTACAAAATTGGTTTATGTTGCATTTGTGCACGTTTGTGCTGTAAAAATATTTGTTTGTGCTGCTATTGTTTTATATACTGTATGTACTCAATCACAGAAGGGTGTCCCAACAACTAGCGCAAACATAGCACAAAAGAATGGTACCCCTTCGGGTGCATTTTGCAGTAAGTGCGAGGATTAAGATAATAATTTCTGGTTATTCGCAGTTTTTGCGTATCCAACTCCCGCAGCTGACGGAGCGTACCAACTCCCAATAACAGAGGGGTGTCCCAACAACTAGCGCAAACGTAGCACAAACGAATGGTACCCCTTCGGGTCCATTTTGTAGTAAATGGGGGTGTTAGGATAATAATTTCAAGTTATTTGCAGATTTTCCGTATCCAACCCCCGTGGCTGACGGAGTGTACCAACTCAAACTCTCAATAACAGAGGGGTGTCCCAACAACTAGCGCAAAAGTAGGACAAACGAATGGTACCCCTTTGGGTCCATTTTGCAGTAAATGGGGGGGATTAAGAAATTAATTTCGAATTATTCGCAGCTTTTCCGTATCCAATTTGATTAAAATCGGTGCCATTCGTTTATGCTGACAAGATTATTAAATTCTTATTAAATATTTGTTTTTACCAATGAAAGCTCACAATAAATTATTGATTTCTATAATAGGATGTTCCATGATTGTTTGAAATAAGAGACATGTTAGGGATTGATACTATAGACATGTTTAAGGAACTAAACTGTCTGGGACATTTAAGAAATCATATTTTTGCAGTTTATTACTTGCCAAATGCTATTGCTTCATGAAATGTATTTGATGAGATAATTATTAAGATGTTTATTATATACTTGCTCTAATCAATTGCTGCTCGCAGTGAAGAAATGCTTTTGCTTATTGCTGCTCGCAGTGAAGAAATGTTTTAGCTTATTGTTGCTCACAAAGAAGGAATGTTTTGTCTTGAAGAAGCCTTTAAGAGGCCTCTTGCCTGTTCAAGGACAGAGGCAAAAGATGCACCTTTGCTTTGCTGAAATGGCTGACATACATGAAAATAATTCCACCTACATGCACACACATAGCTGAACAAATACAAGGGGTGTCGCCAGCTTGCTTCCCCTTTCCATTTTAGGGCAAGACACCCATCTGTTGCTAGGGCCATCCCAAATAAAAAGAGAGGTGAAGGAGGGGCTAGTCAGACCGATTGTGGAGCCTGTATTTTGTAGTCTAGTATTGTATTGTATGGTTTCCCCTCCTTCTCCTTGCAAGGTTTTCAACTAAATTGAGTGCCTTCTCTCCTTATTTTAATATTAATATAATGTATATAATATGTAATATTATAAATGTCTACCTAATGTCTCCCTAAGGATTCGTATTTGAACTCGACATATGCTTCATTTGTGCAGTAAAAATTTAGTTTGGGCTGCTATTGTTATATTTTTATATTGTTATAGATATTGAGATATTAATTTTGAGTGATTGCGTCACTCGCAGCCCTCTGTTATTGAGTGAATTGGTTTGCTCCGTCAGCCGCAACTGAGGGGCTGTGATTAACGTGATGACTCCAGATTAAAATCTCAATATCTATAAAATAATAGTAGCGCAAACAAATGTTTTTACAGCACAAATGAAGCATGAACGATTGACACCATTTTATTCAAAATAGGGGGCTGGTTAACCTCAGATTGACCAATGAAAGAATTGTGAATATCTTAAAAAACGATAGCAGAACAAACAAAACTTTTTACAGCACAAACAAGCACAAATGTAGCAGAAATGATTGACATCATTATTATATAAATGTGTGTCTGATGGGGGCCAACTTCACTTGTTTTATACTTGTATTCCAATTTACTAAAACCTTAAGGCAGTTTAGAAATGCAAGAGAACATTCTGTCAGTAGTTTTAATATACAGCCAAGGCCTGTTAATGTTCACTGGTTAAAAGGAGACATTTTGACCTTTAAAATAGAGTATTATTAACTTTTTGCCAGTGACCATTGCATTTTCTGGATTCTATACAGTATCATTATGCAGCTAGATTACTTTTTTGAAGTTGTTCCCTTTTATAACATTCGGTATTATGGATGTCTCTTTTGCTCTGAAAATGAAAACTAGTTATATGACTGAATACACTCAATTTCCTTAATCTGATTACCATAAATGTGTACATTTTGGGGGGAAAAAAATCTGTGGGGCTCATATAATTCTGCTTTGATTATTTGGCATTATGTTTAGCGTTATGTTCATCATCTTTAATTAAGTCGTTTGTAGTAGTAGTAGTAGTAGTAGTAGTAGTCGTAGTTCAAAATTTCAAGGGAAAGTAGTCTTGAAGCAAAGGGGAACTGCTGTTTAAAAACAACAGGTGAAAATCTCACGTGTAGGCAATTTAAAATACAGGTAGTCTCCGGGTTACGGTGTACCCAGCTTACGTTATTTCGACTTTACAACGCCGGAGTCTCCTCTGCCATTTTGTCTCCAGTTGTTTTTTTTTTGTTTTTTTTTCTCATGGGGAAAATGCGCGCACACAAGAAAGAGTGCATTTGCTCCCGCGAAGAAGTCGCGCAGTCGAGTAAGAGAGAAGTGAAACATTACAGCTGCAAGCCTGCGGGCACATTTGTTGCTTGTGAAGCATCCACACAGGCAAGACCTGTATATAACACCTTTTGCTGGTGGTCAAAAACTTGGGGTAGGTTTATGTGTTTTAGATTATGTGCGGATGCTAACTGATACATGCTAATCATTTGTGTGGATTGTTATTGCTGTATCAGCAGCCAGTTATAAACATAAATTTGAATTGCTGTTATTGAAGATCAAACTGATTTATTTATATTTATTTTAGTTTCATTCCCCAAGTGTTGATGTCATGAGCAGCTGAATAAAGTAAGAAAACCACACGGACGTCTGACATCATCATTTCAGAGCTTAGCTCGCTGTCAAGCTAGGACTTAGCTTCAACCTCTTGGCGAGGACAGTACAATGACATAAACTACGTGTTTTTAGATCGTTACTTTGAAATTTGGTGGTATTTCAGATTACACGGAAATTCGGGTTAGGTCGCCAGCGCAGGAACGGAACTCGTTCGTAACCCTCGGACTACCTGTATACTGCAGTGTATTTAAAGAGAAAAGGGGTCTTTAAAAAAATCTAATCCTTAAGTCAAGGGCAAACGATATTAAATTAAAAACTCATAACTGAAACGGGGATTGCCTTCTTTTAGTAGAACCAGTGAAAAAGCTTCTGACTTAGGGCCCAGGGGCCCCGCCTTCCTCTATGGTGGGTTGTTTGTGGAATGAAGTCTCCTTGTAAATGAACCAGCAATTGCCTGCCCAAAGAATCAGATTCAAAAACCCGAAAATCTGCAGAAAGACAGAAAAATAGATCTGGATTTAACACAGTGAGTGAGAGGTGAAAATCATAAATCCAATAAATAATGTTAAACATAAACGGAATACAATGATTTGCAAATCCTTTTCAACAAAGACCATATAATTAATTTTCAAACTGATACTTTTATTTTTTAGCAAATGATGCCTGCAACACACTACAAAAAAGCTGAGATCAGGGTATGTTTACACCATTGTTACTTTATCTTACCTTATATCAAAATCAAAAAATCAATCAAATTTATTTATTTAGAGAAGTCCTCAAAGTACTTTAAAACAAAGCAAAATATAGTTCATGACAAATAAAAGGCAGGAAAGAGCTATACAATAAAATTGAAGGGAAAAAATGTTGTTGGAACCAATAGGCACTAATTGTTCAAGCTATGCATCCGAATTATGTCCTATTTTGCTTAATGTGCAATTTCTGTTGCTCAAGAGTATCAGAATTGTCGTAGTTTGCACTTCATCATGTGTCACACATTTACAATTAGAGACAGGTCTGCCCTGCTAGCAGGTCAGACTAGTGCTTCCATCTTTTAACTACAAAGTCATGCTGTTGTAACGAGCAGAATGTGATTTGGGATTGTCTTGATGAAATAAAGAAGGGCCATCCTTGAAAAATATGTTGCTTGGATGGCAGCATGTATTATACATACAGTCATGGACGAAATTATTGGCACTCCTGGAATTTTTTCAGAAAATACACAGTTTCTCTCAGACATTAATGGCGTGGCTCAGTGGTGGAGTAGTTGTCCCCCAACCCAGAGGTTGTGGGTTCGATTCTCCACCCTGATGAATTCGCCTAAGTATCCTTGAGTAAGATACTGAACCCCGCATTGCTCCTGGTGCTGTGTCACCAGTAGGTAGATGGCAATGTAGTGTAAAGTACTTTGAGAGGTAGAAAAGCGCTATACAAGTATAACACCATAACACCATTAACGCAATTACAAATGTTTTCAGTATGAATGTGTTTATTTTTTGGATTTGCATTGGAAAAACACAAAAAAGCTGAAGAGAAAAGCCAAAATGTCCACAGTTTTACACAGAATGCAAAAAATGGGCTGGACAAAATTATTGGCACCCTCACCCAATATTTGGTTGCACGTCATTTGGAAGAAATAACAGAAGGCAGTTACTTCCTATAACCATCAACAAGTTTCGTGCACCTCTCAGATGGAATTTTGGACACTCTTATTTTGCGAACTGTTCCAGGCCTCTCAGATTTGAAGGGTGCCTTCTTGCAACATCAATTTTGAGATCTCTCCATAGGTGTTCAATGGGATTTAGATCCGGACACATCGATGGCCACCTCAGAATTCTCCGGAGCTTTGGTGCATTTCTTGGTGCTATTTGAGTTATGTTTTGGGTCATTGTCCTGTTGGATCACTCATGAGTTCTGACGCAGCCCAGTTTTCTGACATTTTTTTCTGACACATTTTGATGGTCTCCAGATTTCATGACTCCTTGCACGCTGTCAAAACAACCATTGCTAGAGGCAGCTAAACTACCCCAAAACATCATTGGACATCCACCATGTTTGACTATAGGCACTGTGTTTTTTTCTTTGTAGGCCTCTTTCATTTTTCTGGCACTGGGTGCTATGACCGTGTGCAAAGAGTCATGAAATACGGAGACTATCAAAATTTTATGGCCTGGAATGTTTAGTGTCGTGTCAGAAAACTGGGTCTCCGTCACAGGTCATGGATGTTCCAACAAGACAATGACCCAAAACATATCTCAAACAGCACCAAGAAATGGTTGGAGACCAGTGTCCAGTGCCAGAAAAAAGAATGAGGCCTACAAAGAAAAGATCACAGTGCCTATAGTCAAACATGGTGGAGGTCCAATGATGTTTTGATATTTCATGACTCCTTGCACACTGTTCTTAGAAAACTGGGCTGCGTCAGAGGTCATGGGTGTTTCCTACAGGACAATGACTCAAAACATACCTCAAATACCACCAAGAAATGGTTGGCCACAAAGCGCTGGAGAATTTCTGAGGTGGCCATCGATGAGTCCGGATCTAAATCATATTGAACACTATGGACAGATCTCAAAATTGCTGTTGCAAGAAGGCACCCATAAAATCTGAGACCTGGAACAGTTTGCAAAAGAAGAGTGGTCCAAAATTCCATCTGAGAGGTGCACAAAACTTGTTTATGTTTATAGGAAGCGATTGGTTTCTTCTAAATGACGTGCAACCAAATATTGAGGTGAGGGTGCCAACAATTTTGTCCAGCCCATTTTTTGCATTCTGTGTAAAACTGTGGACATTTTGGCTTTTCTCTTCAGTTTTTTTGTGTTTTTCCAATGCAAATCCAAAAAATAAACAAATTCATACTGAAAACATTTAGTTTCAATTTTTTTAGTTTTGTCTAAAATTGTGTCAATTTTGACTTTTTTCCCTCAGCTGTTTTGTGTTTTTCCAATACACATCCAAGAAATAAACACAATCACACTGAAAACATTTGTAATTGCATTCATTTCTGTGAGAAATGCTGTATTTTCTGAAATAAAATTCCAGGGGTGCCAATAATTTCATCTATGACTGTATATAGTTTTCAGCACCCTTTTCAGCAGAAAAGGATGATTTCAAAGTATATTGTCCGAATGTTCCCGAAGACATCATGGCGCACTCGAGAACCGAGGTCCAGGCCGACCTGCTTTTAATTTTTCATTTATAACAAAATGTATTTCACTTAGGTGTTTGCTTTTTTTCTTCGTTCCCGAATTGTGTGTTGTCATCATTTATTCATTTCAGAGAGTCAAAAAACCTGCTAAAAGATAAAGTTGACTTCAGCTACCTTTTTTTCCCCTTCACCAGGCCCTTTGCCATCTTTTTCCATCAAAATCTAGGAATGACAAACCTTACTTACCACTGACGCATTCAGGCGTCCCATAGAGGGGAAGTCTCCTGGTTTGCAGAATGTACAATTCTCCACCAAGTGGTCTGGGTTTGTGGCCCATTTGACATCAGTCAGGCCTTTGCCCCAGGCAGAAGAAGACACAAGCCACAGAAAGGCGAAGGCGGCAGTCACCACCAAATCCTGGTAGAGAAAAAAAAGCATTCAAAAGAGAGGATTATATCAATGGATAACATTTATATTTCTGTAAACTAAGGAATATTACCAATATACTCATTATGGCAGCATAGTTATTTTCCCCTTGCAGAAACAAGCTACCTTAATTGAAGACTATGAATTAAAGGTTTTTGGCAGTTGGTTTGTTGGATAATTAATCATTAATCGACTTCTTTTTATAATGAAATTACAAGTAGCACCCTGTTTAAAATGCCAGGTTAACATAAAGACACCAAAACAAATCATTAAAAAATATAATAAATCCCCTATTATGCAATCTAAAAAAACAGAAATAAAGGGAAGGGAAAATAAACAGAGATCCCCTGCAAATTTGTGCTTCGAAATGTGCGGTTTCTGTTACTCGCGGGGTTTTAAAAAAGTATTCATTAAAAAATTGAAATAAAAATGAAAAAATATGCGTTTTTTTGGGGTTTTTTTTTTAAATTTTGAGGCGTAAAGGAGAATGTTTCGCAGCAAAACAAACTGTACACACGACTCAGGGGCTTTGTACATACCCACAGCCACCCATCCGAGGCGTGTGATTGGTTTCTGGTGCGAGATTGACACATCACAAGTCCGATGAGCAACATCAAAGCCCTCCCACTTTGACCGACACAATGAGTGGCTTTATTTCGTGAGCTCATTGGCTCTGCACCATCGGGACCTCCCCTATTGTGATTGACGAACTTAGACCGCCAGTAATTGTGGCTTTATCCGGTGAGCTGGTTGATTGCGAACATCGTAGCCTCGCCCAGCCTTTTACTGTGTTTTATCATTTACCGAGGATTTCAACAACAAGACCTTAATATCCCTTAATATCAAAATCCCTTAATAAAGGCAATTTGGAAATACCGCATCCATCTGCTATCATCACGACAGGGGAGGACAACATGTTCATGAAGGCAGCTGTGGAACCAAGCTCGTGCTATCACAAAGACCGGGTGTTTTTTTAGTCAGGTTGCCGCTGTCTTATGGAAGGTATGTTCTTCCTATTCCTGCATTTTCATGTGTCCGGTGCTCAAAAAAATACTTAGTAAGTTTTTTGTTTGTTTACAGGTTTAAAACGCTGTTAGGCAAGGGAATATAAGTTGATGTGCCTCACGGCAACACTTACGGTACGTTGATGGACATACTGTATATCGAGACTACAGCGTTCTACCTGGGGGCAGCCGAGAGGCTGGGGCTGGAGGCAGTGGCTCGCCTCGCGGCGGACCGTCAGCTCGATCCCGAGATCCAACTACAAGCTTTTTAATTGCAGCAGCTTTAAGATACGCTATTGGAGCTGGAATTACTGAGGACAGCGGGAAAAAGCCCGTGTCAGCCCTTCTGCATTCAGCAAATGTAATATAATTTGTTATTTCACCTCATTTTGGTCACTCAAGTGGCCGGTGTATCAATTTATACCTCGTGTCAACTAGTGATGAGTCGTTGGCGAACGAACGGGCTCTTAGAGCCAGCATATATATATATATATATATATATATATATATATATATATATATATATATATATATATATATATATATATATATATATATATAGCGGAAAACACAGACAAGACTGAAAAAGCAGTTTCTGCTCTTGCACTCCTCTTTAAAATAAACTGCTGTATTTTAAGCCAAAAGAACTGTTTTATAGAACAATATGTCTATATCCTGCCATAGCAGATTCATGGCGCAATAAGCCCCTGAACTATTTTTAATTCGTCCGTTTTACCCTGGAAACCCCCGTTTACAGACGTCGCGCAACCACTTTTGTCTCAACCCAGCCATAAAAAGAATGTAATTAATTATATTTATTATTCAAAATGTCTGTCATTTTTAGCTTAGAATCATTATTTGATGTTTAATATTTAGTTTTTAAAAAATGACTTTAAAAAATTATTCACTTGCATATTTGAAACTTTTAAACAAATTACGTCACAATGAAAAAATTGGCGTCTGTGAAAAAGTCACGGATGTCTACCTCATAACTATCGCTTAATTGTATTTTTTTCGTCACTGTCGCATTTTCCCCAATATTTTAGATGATAAATAATCAATCCAAACAAAGAAAAATGGGGAAAAAAACATTTAAAAGGGTAAATATATGAAAATGAAGATCTCGACCACTCCTTGATGTCTGCGATTTCTGCATCGCGGCCCTTGTTATATTACCATGTTTCACCCTTAAAATTCCCAAAAAATCCGGCTGTGGCCATTCATAGCTGTGTCTTGACACTTGGTGATACATGCTACATGGAGTTTTTGGATCGAAAAGAGGTAGTTACGCGATAATATCTCGTTAAAATCGTGGAGTCTTTAATTTTGCTCTCGCGTGCTCTTGCATCCAGTTAGGGTTTTGCTGTTTAAAATTTTTTTGTTATTTTTTTTTAAATGCACTCCTGTTCAAAATTTTTCTTCCCCCAGAAATCGTGATTTTAAGCTTTCCAATGATGTATCACACATGCATATAGAACAATTTTGAAAATTGGCCAAATTGGGGGTCTGAGAGCCGAACTTCCAGTCACCTGAGTGTTTTCCGCCATATTAATATATACACACACACACACATATTATATATATATATATATATACATATATATATATATATATATATATATACCGGCCACTTTATTAGGTACACCATGCTAGTAACGGGTTGGAGCCCCTTTTGCCTTCAGAACTGCCTCAATTCTTCGTGGCATAGATTCAACAAGGTGCTGGAAGCATTCCTCAGAGAGTTGGGTCCATATTGACATGATGGCATCACACAGTTCGTGCAGATTTGTCAGCTGCACATCCATGACTCGAATCTCCCGTTCCAACACATCCCAAAGATGCTCTATTGGATTGAGATCTGGTGACTGTGGAGGCCATTTGAGTACAGTGAACTCATTGTCATGTTCAAGAAACCAGTCTGAGATGATTCCAGCTTTATGACATGGTGCATTATCCTGCTGAAAGTAGCCATCAGAAGTTGGGTACATTGTGGTCATAAAGGGATGGACATGGTCAGCAACAATACTCAGGTAGGCTGTGGCGTTCCAACGATGCTCAATTGGTACCAAGGGGCCCAAACAGTGCCAAGAAAATATTCCCCACACCATTACACGACCACCACCAGCCTGAACCGTTGATACAAGGCAGTATTTTTAATTTGCCCGTTTTATCCTGGAAACCCCGGTTTACAGACGTCACGCAAGTTTTTGTTTCAACCCAGCCATGAAAACAAAGTAAGTAATTATATTTATTATTCAAAATGTCTGTCATTTTTAGCTTAGAATCATTAATTGATGTCTAATATTTTGTTTAAAAAAAAAAAACACTTTAAAAAATTATTCACTCGCATATTTTAAACATTTAAACAAATTAAATGATTATGATAATAAGCATATATGTTAGATGATAAATAATCGATCCAAACAAAGAAAAATTGAAAAAAAAAATAAACGTTTAAAAGGATAAATATATGAAAACGAAAATCTCGACCACTCCTTGATGTCTGCGATTTCTGCATCGCGACCCTTGTTATATGACCATGTTACACCCATATAATCCCAAAAAAATCCAGCTGTTGCCATTCACAGCTGTGTCTTGACACTCAGTGATACATGCGACATGGAGTTTTTGGATCAAAACAAGGTAAGTACGCAATAATATCTCGTTAAAGTCATGGCGTCTGTAATTCTGCTCTCGCGTGCTCTCGCCTCCAGATAGGGTTTTGCTGTTTCAAAAACATTTCTTAAAAAAAAATGCCCTCCTGTCCAAATTTGTCTTCCGCCAGAAAGTTGAGATTTTAAACTTTCCAATGACGTATCACACATGCATATCGGACAATTTGGAAATTTGGCCAAATTGGGGCTCTCAGAGCGGAACTTCAAGTCACCTGAGTGTTTTCCGCCATAGACAATATACTTAAATAATATATGGTTATGACATGGTTTTTCTTAATGCCAATATTCGCTAAAGACTAGCTAAAACTTTTACCTGGATGCTGCTTTTTTCTTTTTGTTTTACAAATTTTAACTTATAATTTATTGTGTGGTAATCAAAGCTTACTCATGTTGTTTTACTGAAAATAGTTAAACGCTTATAAATATACACAATCAGAGATTGGAACTTTTTGTTGACCTTGTTTTGAGATGGGTCTTTGTTTTTGTACTTTATAATTTATTTTTTGTAGCACTCCATGTTGTACTCAATGTTGAGTATGTTCATAAGAACATATATAAAGCCATATGAACAATAAATATTTGATATACTGTATCATTTTTACATTGGTAATTCGTTTTCCATATAACTTTACATTATTTTTGGTAGTAAATTAATTCAAGCAACAAAAAAAACTGAGGAGCCATTTGGGAGCCAAAAGAGCCGTCTCTTTTTAGTGAGCCGAGTTAAAAGAACCGGCTCTTTTTCCCATCACTAGTGTCAACACAGGCTGACAGGTTGTTATAATTTTGTCCACAAATGATCAACAAAGTGATAAGAACATTCATTTAATCTCATCTCCGTCTCATCTACGTCGTGCAGAATCCATTTTTGAAGATTCCGTAGGTTCCTCTCGCTTGATTGAGCAGTTTTAACTTTGTCAACACACTGCTTACTTCAACCGCAATTCATGTTGTTCTTTCTAAAACGGAAGTTCGGAGCACACATTTTCCAAAATGGTGCCGCCCATATTTCCCTCAGGAAACTTGTCTATAATGTAGTTAATCCTTCTCCTGGTGGCGTATTACAAAATACAAATGAATCATCAAATAAACAGTTGAAAGTCACGAAAAATGAGTTTTAGCAGCAGGCAAACACATTTTTTTGTTGCTTGAAAGGCTGTTTCTGATTGTTTAGAATTACGTTGTGCAAGACCTATTCAAAAAATATTCCACACTTCCATTAAGAGCAAGGATGCAGCAATTTCAGATTTACTCATTTCAAACAAATAATTTGTCTGAAATCTAAAGTATACTACCATAGAGCATTTACAATGCTTTTTCAAAAAAATCTCTTTAAATCTTTACATTTAATGTGCCTATGACAGCAAAAAGCATGTTTATTTCATATTTCACATGGTATTTTCGGCTCCAATCTCGGGTTGAGGACGAATGCGAATGTGACGTCACCCGGGTCAGCATGCAGATGTACTGCGGATGAAGTTGATTTTGCAGATTAATTAGTTTATTTTTTTGCATCACACCAGCAAAATGTGTTGCAGGTTTTTGTTGCTGCACCAGTAGGAGGTGTGTGAGCCTTCTTGGGTTTCTAAAAGTTCCCCTTCACCCCGGAGATGAGCCAAAACAAGTCCGACACTTTGAGAGAAAGTGAGTAACTACATGTTTTGTATTATGTCAAATACTGGGATCATGGCACAGGTTTTAATATGGAGGTGGCTTGCATTTTGTGGCCGATTGTCCACCGAGAAGGCCACTTGGACGACGACCGGCAGCTTGTCGCACACCCCTCTCGGTCCTATTTGCGTGCCCGCCAAGAGAACGCGATACTCGGCTTATGCTCGTGAAGCCCCCCGCCACATCGTCCAGACTTCCAGCTCCCTCTGCCCTCTTCGTGTGCCCGACAATAGACCACTATCCTCGGGGCTCGGGCAGCCACGCGCTCCTTCGACATTGGCCAATTTGTCCGGTGGTTATTCTCTAGCTTCTTCCCCCTAAGCGAGCATTCCTCCCCGCAGCAGAGGAACGACGAGCTTGCTCGCCGCTGATCTGTGAAGGCTGTCACCCTTCACCGCCGTGTGTGATATAAGTTGGGGTAGTCTTGTGTTTTGTTTTCGTTGTCGAAAGGCAAAAAAGATTGGAACATCCGCTCGGCGGTCATTCTCCAGCTGCTTTCCCCTTTAACGAGCACTACTGAACGCAGCAGGGGAACGACGAGCTCTAACTTACTCGCCGCAAGTTGTCGGCAAAGACAGTCAACCCCGCCGCCGTGTGAAATGATCCGGGGTAGTTTTATGTGCTTTTTCGTTTTCGAAAGGCATAAATAAGACTTGGAAACGCCGCACCGTTCCGGTTAGCATGTCGGCTAGCTGTCATGCCTCCCGCTTTGTTTACGCTCTTTCCTCAGTCTCCGAAGCCTGAGCAGGGAAATGACAAAAGCCGGACTAACTCCAGTGGCATAAAATACCGTTCCAGATGGGCAAGAAGTCAACAGTTTTGACCGTTATACAGTAATTTTGCCCTGTTGTACTGAATACATGCATTTTTAATATTTCACATTCCATTTAGCACAAGACTGTTATTTGTCATGGTCATACCATTTATTTAGCAGTTGGGGGAAAATATTTATATAAAAAGAATATCCTGTAAAAATATTGGAGTAGAGAGATTGATTTTCCTCGTTCTTAATCTTCCCTCTCAATGGGCTGAATTCTGAATCAAGTGATATCGTGACCCTGCCGACGTCATCCTCCAGCTGGGGACGCTAGAGCGCTATAATGACGGGCGTGGCTAAACGGCAGATTAAAAGACTAATTTCCCATCATCTGCCCTTTGTCAAATTGTTGTATATAGTCGAATCATGTAAAAATATGATTCTAATTCACATAATAATGCTATTTAATTTTTTTTTTTTTTTATACTGTCGGAGGCACTTTAAATATCTGAAGTGTTTCAGCAACTGGCTTCTGATTGGATGAATTTGCCTCAAAGCCTCCTGTTTGCCTCAGTATGTTTGTGAAACCGTGAGGAGCTTTTATCTGAATTTTATTTGTCTTCTCTCAGAACTAATGGATATGGGAAAAGTACTTACTATAAGAGGACCACGGGTGGTCTGGCGATAGACATGCTGGTAACCCAAGTAGAGAATCAGTGTAGCAGTGCAGTAGAGGAAACCAAACACGCCCACACACACAAAGAACTCTGCAGAGGAGGAAAAGTCGCCTTGGAGGAAGGTGTGATTAGTAGCACTGCTGTCACACGAAGGCATCTCATAAGGGTAGGCTGCCAACCTAAAGGGAGTAGTAAAGGGGGAAAAAAATGAATAAACCAAAAAAACTTTAAAGTCTGCCCGGTGACTCTTCTTGATCAGTATTCATAAAACTTTCAAAATGACACCCTCACCTGGCTTACTTCTTAGTCCAGGAAAGCAAGAAAAGGGTACAGAAACACAGATTAACATAAATTCTAAGTTGCAGACTGACACAAAATCATTTGATTGATTGTTGACTTGCAACAAACAGAGGATGCCAGCACAATAATTAAAAATTCAATATTGGTACTTGAGCAAGCACCTGAGGAAAAGAGAGTTGACGCCAGCTTTAAAGTGTACTTAAAATTACTATATTTTTCAAACTACAAGCCACTACTTTGTTTGTATTAGGGGTGGGAAACTCTGGGTGGGTCACGATACAATACAATTTAATATGATTTGCGATGCAAGGCTCACGATAACAATGATCTCACGATATGTCGATACAACAATAATCGATACATGGGTGAGGAAAATCATTCTACGAAATAACTAATAAATAGAAAAACAAGTTATTTTCATCCTTCTGGAATGAGTTTATCACTAGTAGATGTCCAATCCCTTTTAACTGGGTGGGTGGCAGCGAATGAACAATCCCTCTCACTTCAAAAGGATTGGAAGTCTATGGCAGTCAATGGCAACCAATAAGTTTCATTTTGATTTTGGGACATTTCTGGGTCACTTCCTGATGATTTTGGGGCATTTGTACAGTGGTATAAAAAAGTATCTGAACCTTTTGGAACTTCTGCATAAAATCACCATCAAATGTGATTTGATCTTTGTCAAAATCACACAGATGAAAAAAAACAGTGTCTGCTTAAACTAAAACCACCCAAACATTTATAGGTTTTCACATTTTAATGAGGATAGTATGCAAACAATGACAGAAGGGGGGAAAATAAGTAAGTGAACCTTTACATTTAATATTTTGTGCCCCCCCCCCCCTTGGCAGCAATAACTTCAGACGCTTCCTGTAGCTGCAGATGAGTTTGGCACATCGATCAGGACTAATCTTGGCCCATTCTTCTCTACAAAACTGCTCTAATTCAGTCAGATTCCTGGGATGTCTGGCATGAATCGCTGTCTTTAGGTCATGCCACAGCATCTCAATGGGGTTCAAGTCCGGACTTTGGCTTGGCCACTCCAGAACGTGTTCTTTTTTACTTCTCTGAGTATTCTGCGCTTAACTCTTGGCGTCATCTTTGGTGGACGTCCACTCCTTGGGAGAGAAGCAGCCATGCCAAACTCTCTCCATTTGTAGACAACTTCTCTGACTGGCGACTGATGAACATCCAGACTTTTAGAGATGGTTTTGTATCCTTTCCCAGCTTTATACAAATCAACAATCCTTGATCGCAGGTCTTCAGACAGCTCTTTTGACCAAGCCATGATGCACTTCAGACAATGCTTCTCATCAAGTCAATTCTTACCAGGTGTGTGTTTTATAGTGTTTTATAGTCCACCTTCTGTCATTGTTTCTATCTCATCTTCATTAAAATATTTAATAGTTTCTCATCTATCCTCATTAAAATATGAAAATCAATGAATGTTAGGGTGGTTTTAGTTAAAGCAGACACCGTTTTTACATCTGTGTGATTTTGACAAAGATCAGATTACATTTGATGTTTTTTTGCAGAAATGTGAGAAACTCCAAAAGGTTCAGATACTTTTTTATACCATTGTATTGCCAAGGCTCCACACTTACATTTTGCATTGGTTGCACTGCTGCACCTAACTTTTTTCTTGAGGTGCACCAACACAAAATGCAGGCGCACACACATTTTTCATTGCATCCCCCTTATCACCATATTTTTAACAACATTACATTATTTAATTATTAAAATGTAACAAAATAATCCAGAAATATAATGGCATTATCCAAAAGATACAAAAATATATACGTTTCATACGCTGCAACACTCCAGGAAAAACCGGAAGAGGAAGTACTGTAAAAAGTATATATAGTAAAGTATATATAAAGTAAAGTATATATATATATATATATATATATATATATATTGTGTCAGATCAGGACTCGACATGGGCAGATTCTCAAAATCAGGTGACTCTGACGCAAAAATATGCGATCGGAACATCACTAGTATAAATACATAATTGTGTTCATGAGTTTGGTTTTCTACCTGAACGGGTATCCAAAAACCGGCTTCACATTGGTTGGTTCCTTGGATCCAGGGCATTCGACCGTGAAGTGAGTTGTTCCAGAGTAACCTCCCGTGGTGGCAAAGGCAAAAATGGTAAAAACCTAGAAGAAAAACAGAAAAAAAAGAGACAATGATATGAGATGTGTCTGAGGAAGGTTTATTAACAACATTACTAATCTTGCAAGACTAAATTTGGAACTTCGAAGGTAAGCAAAATCAGCTTTGACAAGATGGCATTGGCAGCGCTGGGCATTGATTAAATGTTTTTTTTTTTTTTTATTATTACAGGAAAGTAAAATAATTGCATATTATACAACAACACGGGCGTAGGTTTGCATAGGGACAGTAGGGAAATAACACTACCAACTTTTCAGAATGCTTAAATTGTCCCCACCAACTTTTAAGCAACCTGATTTGCATTATATAATGAGTTCAGTGATATAGGTCATTTAAATTGTCTTCCCATGTTGTAAGGATAGAATAGACCATAGCATTATTAAGTGAATTATTTTCATAATGTTCAGACTTACATTTATCCCTTTTCACTTGGTGAATGTGCCGGTCCATTTTTTCCCCTCAAACGTACGTTTGATTGGCTGATGACTCCCCCTCCCCTCTTTGTCATACATACACACACGCCCACTCACTTGATTTTTTTTTTTTTGCCAGCAGCAACCACTATAAGTAATGTAAAAAGACGTCAATGTTGTGGAGGTGGGAGAAACACCATTAATTTTGCTCCTGAAAGTCCGACCTGCATCAGAGTTAGCATAACATTAAAATTAGGGCTGTCAAATTTATCACGTTAACGGGCGGTAATTCATTTTTTTAATTAATCACGTTAAAATATTTTACGCATTTAACGCACATGCCCCGCTCAAACAGATTACAATGACAGCACAGTGTCATATCCACTAGTTACTTGTGTTTTTTTTGTCTTTTGTCGTCCTCTGCTGGCGCTTGGGTGCGACTGATTTAATGGGTTTCAGCACGCTCTGCTGACGTAATTATTAGAGGTGTGCATCGGCACTGCCCGCACGATCCGATTCGATTACGATTCGGAGGGCCACGATTCGATTCGATCCGATTCGATTCGATTCAGAGGGTCACGATTCGATTCGGCAATGCATCGCGATGCATTAAAGTCTGGGATGCATTAAAATTCTACAGTAAAGCATATTTTTCGTGAATCATGAGGCAACACAAGCGGTCAGACATTAAACAAATTTTTATTGGCTCTTGTGTCACTCCTGATTGAAGTCAGATGAAAATAGTATACTTTCAGATATATATATATATATATATATATATATATATATATATATATTCGGGCTGTCAAACGATTAAAATTTTTAATCGAGTTAATTACAGCTTAAAAATTAATTAATCGTAATTAATCGCAATTAATCGCAATTCAAACCATCTATAAAATATGCCATATTTTTCTGTAAATTATTGTTGGAATGGAAAGATAAGATAAGATGGATATATACATTCAACATACGGTACATAAGGACTGTATTTCTTTATTATAACAATAAATCAACAAGATGGCATTAACATTACTAACATTCTGTTAAAGTGATCCATGGATAGAAAGACTTGTAGTTCTTAAAAGATGTATATTAGTACAAGTTACAGAAATGTTAAATTAAAACGCCTCTTAATGTTTTCGTTTTAATAAAATTTGTAAAATTTTCAATCAAAAAATAAACTAGTAGCCCTATTCTGTCCTCAATGTGTGTGAGTACACAAATTGACAGATAGCGAACATAAATTCCAAAAAGAAATCAGACGGTGTGGCAAAGTTGCATGGGCTTTACTGAAGTCATCTCTTTTTGACAGGAGCACGTTTCTTGTATTTTTGTAAAACTGAAAATAACAAGGCAATGTGTCAATAACTTGCATAAATCACAAAATAACATCAAATGTACACACACGTGTCCATTTGAGCAGTAGTACTAGCCAATTAGCTCACAAGCATCTAACAATGTAACTGCATTTCACCATATATGTGAACAAATTCAAATACACATCATCAATAACTATCTAATGCTCATGAATATAAACAAAGGAGGAATATAACTCACAAGCGATGCATGGATTAGACACAAACAGTGTGATGGGGCTATGAGAACTGCCACTGAATACTGGATGCGGACGTTAGCTGGTCTGAAGAGCACTGTCTATTAGTGTTAGTTCGCGTCGACATATAATCACGTCAGAAAAGCGCGCCGAAACCCAAATAATCAGCTGCACTGAATCGCCAGCAGAGGGCGACATTACGCCATATAACATATGCAAGTCACACCCAAGCGCCAACAGAGGGCGGAAAAACTCCATAAAACACAATTAACAAGTTGGCCTTTCACTGTACTGACATTTAAATCTGACTGAGCGGGCCTAGTGCGTTAATTGCGTCAAATATTTTAACGTGATTAATTTAAAAAATTAATTAACGCCCGTTAACGCGATAATTTTGACAGCCCTAATATATATATATATATATATATGTATATATAAAATAAAAAAAACAGATCACAGCATTTAATTAGTGCTTTCTCTTTTTTTTACACACAGTAGCAGCCTTTCACACAGTGCCACATCTGAACTCCTGTGCAAAATCAGTAATAACAGTCACTGTATTTCAGTCACAACGACCCATCAATAAAAATATTCAAGTAAATATTAAAGAATACGACAAAGAAAATATTGTAGTGCCGCAGCATCTTTAATAACAATCCAGGGAATTGATTGATATTTGAATGTAAAGTAGCTCCCTCTACAGTTGAGCCTAGATCTTGAGCCCGAACCTGAACCCGACCCGACCGAATTTCGAGCCGGGTCGGGCCCAAAATGTCAATTTACGTTCGGGTCGGGTGGGATCGGGCCGGACTTCACTCCCGCTAACGTTTTTTTAAATAAATATATATTTGTATACTAAAAGAATGTATGGATGTTAAACTAAGGAATACTTGTTATAAAATAAATAAATTGGATGAAACAGAGAGAAGGCGCTTTTGTAATCACAAACATGAGCCAGTGCGTTGTTTGCGCACATGAACGCCGTGGCCCCTCCCTCCTTTTAATCTTCCCCACCCGCTCTTGGCGCTCTCCGCGAGTCTGCGACGCTGCATCCTGGTATTTCTTTTTTGAATTTCAATATAGAGCCGCAAGAGGTGAAAAGCAAACTAAAGACGGTGGGATTGAAAAGGCAAGAACCCACGAGTGGTGTGTGGAAAGGATTTAAATTGATAGTGGAAGATGTTACAGAAAACTGTCGGCCTTGCCGAATGCAACAAATGTGGCGCTTTGCTCTCGTACGAGAGCAGAAAGACTGGCACATTGACGCTGAGCAGGCATTTTAAAAACTGTAGTGGCCTAAAAGATATTAGTCAAACATCGTTATTATCATTTATTTCAAGGGCTGCACCTCTTCGTGCGAAGCAGGACATCGTGGTGTTCCTTAAAACGTCTTTATTTTGTTTCAGTGCTCCTTAAGGCAGGTTAATCTTTTGTGTGTTCTGATGCGAGTCATTAAAATAAAGAATGTTATTTATAAGTATTTTAGTTTATTTTTGAATATGCTGCTGTTCCTCGTATAGTGAGCACAATATCCCACACAGAAATATATTTAACAAACCTTTCCAGCGTTATTTCGTTGTGTAAATGCATTTATAATTATGATAAAAATATGTAGACTATTTAAACATTAAGAAAACTTGCGTTTTTTTCTGCCAACTCGAAGAAATTGAAATAAATGTCTATTGCATTTTGCCGAGGAATGACGCATGAACTATCCACCTGATATAACAGACGCACAAATATAAACGATATAAATGTTTATAGAATATGCATTTTACAGTCTTGTTTATCTGGGAGAATTTGTTACAAAAGACAGGTTTTAATTTATCATTATGCACATAGGCATCGTCCCAGTTGTGATCACACAAGACGCAACCACGCATTGCATCCCCACATTTGCTCCTCCTGCTGAGTCCTCACAAATAAAACTGGCTCGGGCCTACAAATGAAACGTACATTTTCGGGGGGGGGGGGGGGGGGGGCGTGCTTGAGCCTACAAATAAAACGTAACATTTCGGGCTCTCGGCCTTTAATACACGGGGCAAGTGGGAGCGAGAAACATTATTGATGCACCTAACACATTAAAAGCAGACATCTGGAGACATTTTGGCTTCTACGAGGTTGGTGGGAAACTTGACCAGAGTTATGCGGTGTGTAAAAAATTAAACATGAGAATGATAATACAAATGGGGAAACCAAATCCATTGCATCACCGGAATTGCGCAGGGAAGATTTTTGAAAGTACTTATATATTTTTAAATGTGCTGAATCGATTCGGCTTGTTGCCCGCATCGAATCGAATCGTCCATGCCCCGCATCGGGATGCATCGCCGCATCGATTATTGTTGACACCCTTAGTAATTATATGTTGACGCGAACTCATACCAATACAGTGCTATACAGACCAGCTAACGTCTGCATCCAGTATTCAGTGGCAGTTCTCGCAGTCTCATCACACTGTTTGTGTCATATACATGCATCGCTTGTGAGTTGCATTCTTTCTTTGTATATATGCATGAGCATTGTGTAATTATTGGTGATGTACATTTCATTTTGTTTACATATATGGTGCAATGTAGTTACATTATTTGTTGCTTGTGAGCTAATTGGCTAGTGCTACTGCTCAAATGGACACGTGTGTGTATACTTTGTGTTATTTTGTGACTTGTGCAAGTTATTGACACAATGTTTATTATTTTCAGTTTTACAATAATCAGAAACGTGCTCCTGTCAAGAGAATTGATGACTACAATAAAGCCCATTCAACTTTGCCTCAACGTCTAATTCCTCTTTGAAGCTTCTGTTGTTCGCCATCTGTCAATTTGTGTACTCACACACATTGAGGACAGAATACAGAGCAAAACTAATATTCCTATCTCTCAAAAAAATAATGTTCACAAAAAGAAAAGCGCTTCTATCTGTTTTAATGAGGCTCAGACTTTGGACAGACTATTCAAACATTTCGTTTAGCTGTCGTTTAGCTCAATAAATACACTGGATAGCAATATTCAGTCACAATATACAAACGAGCAGAGGTCTCGTACGTTGTGAAGCCAGCACTCAAATGATGTACAATGGATGGACAAGTAAACAGGCTAAGTTTACTAAGTTTACCATTTTGCTAACTAAGGCGTCGGTAGAGGTACAAAACACACTCATTGGCTTGATTTCTAAGTAATTTAAAACTTGCCATTGACACCTTGTGGTGTATTTCAATCACTACCTTACGTTATTAAAGACACTGTGGAAGAACGACAGGGAGCCCATGTAATTTCACCGCTCGGCGACATCAACAATGGCGAGCTACTAGTTTATTTTTTGATTGAAAATTTTACAAATTTTATTAAAATGAAAACATTTAGAGGGGTTTTAATATAAAATTCCTATAACTTGTACTAACATTCATCTTTTAAGAACTACAAGTCTTTTTATCCATGGATCCCTTTAACAGAATGTTAATAATGTTAATGCCATCTTGTTGATTTATTGTTATACTAAACAAATACAGTACTTATTTACAGTATGTTGAATGTATATATCCGTCTTGTGTCTTATCTTTCCATTCCGACAATAATTTAAAAAAAATATGGCATATTTTATAGATGGTTTGAATTGCAATTAATTACGATTAATTAATTTTTAAGCTGTGATTACCTCGATTAAAAATTTTAATCGTTTGACAGCCCTAATTAAAACGTGAACTTGCTAACCTGCAAAACTATTGTGGTCAGGCCAGCCTCCACAAGGAACAACGAAGTCAAGCTAGCCGTCCCTCATGTGGATCATTGTTTGCATTATGTGCATTACGGTAATGCAATGCGGTTGCTTCAGACTGCAAATCCCTTTATCAAAAAAAAATAAAAAATAAAAAAAATAAAAAATAAAAAAAATAATTAAAAAAAAACAAGGGGGGAGCTATCCCAAATCAAATTTATGTTCTATAGCCCTTTACAAAAACCCCAAAAGGTCCACAATGTGCTTTACAACAACAATATAGTTCATAATAAATAAAACGCAGGAAAGTATAAAATGAGTCCACTTTAGCGGGACACAGACATGAACATGACCATGAACTGACATGAAAAAAAAAATCTGAAATGAAATCACTCAGCAGAATTTCATGAGAGTACTATGGTTCGAGTCTTGCGGTAGTCTAGTGTGGCTCAGATCGGTCCTTGGATATCTCTTTTTTTTTTTCCCCCCCAAATCCCTTTTATATCACAATACTTTAGTTTGAGTCTATGGGTGCTCCAGTGTCCATCACAAGTGGACCCATATTTGGATAGCTCCCAATTTTTTAATAAAGGGACATGCACTTCAAAATGTTTCTTTAGCAGTTTTTTAAAACAAAGGTTTAAATCGAACGTTGTATCACCAGAACCAATACACATGCAAGTAAAAGTCAACACAGATTTATTTTGCATTGATCACTTAACCTATCAATTAATTAGGTTCATATTCATGAGATATGTAGCCTTGACCCCTATTCAATTATCTGTTTGGTCTTATTAATGTCCTGTTTGGACCGTCCCCAGCAAAAAGTGTACATGTAGGTTGTGCCATTATATCGTCCCTACCAATGTTGACACCAAACTTGCGCCCTTGTACAACACAATGTTGTGGTAGTTACACTGTATTAGCAGAGAATCCCTTGTTGACACACACTTGTCAATCTGTTTGCTTCATTATGGAAGTGACATGGACAACCACTAAAATAATTCACTGAACTGATGTTAAAATCTTTGATGCTCTCTTCAGAAGGCTTGCAGCCACTGCTTGGGGGTGTAGCCTACATTTACCACAGCTCAAAACCTGACCAACGAAAGTGGGAGACCTTTGCAGAACAAGTGTTGTCATGAAATGTCTGTAGCAGTGAAATTAAACTTGGTTATAAATGGTAACATTGGATCACGATCTACAGTATACAGGCAAAACCAGACGTTTTGATGTACTGTAGAAAAGGGCAAGTTTTATTTTTGACACTGTCTGACAAAAAAAAAATCTGGCTTCACTTTCAGATGAACATACAGAAAGATCGCTATGCTAGACACAATTTGTAGAATTGTAGACATCTTTGGATGCCAAAACATGAAGGCTACTTTGTAATCAAATACATATAACAAATCAAAAAGACATGTGGTAGGGCTCTACAGGGTTCTTGCACCCTTTTAAGCGTCCGTAAACTGTGACTTGAACGTCATTATTTGTCAATTATTTTATAGACTTGACACATAGGTTTGTATGCCCATCCTGACGCAAATCAAAAGTGGGACTCAAACCCAGGCCTCCACAATGGCAGCACTGCACTCAGACCACTGAGTTACCATTCAGGTAATTAATTTATTGCAAAAGGTGTATAAAGGTGCAGTTGTTGTGATAAACTTTTGGTACTGTATTTTTGTTTGATCTCTTTTCTGTATTACAATGGGTGTCAGCAAAATGCCTTTTGTCAGGGAAGGAAGACAAGCGATATCTTCGACTATGCTGACACAGCACAGACACTGGCAGGAAGAAACACAATTCAAGTGATTCATTTCCTCTTGTAACCCTTGACATGAACTGATTTACTCAAAAGATTATCCCACACACCAGGGCTGGTATTTTATGAGAATGTTAGACTTCTCAAAAATGATTTTACCTTAAGACACCATCAGAGCCAAGCAAACCCTTAAGCACTATTGGTCAATAGAGCAGATGACTTCACTAGAAGGCGTATGAGATTCTGATTGTTTTGGCTTCGACAAGCGAGTACAGTAACCGGTAATAAAAACACAGCAAAACATTCTACTTCTAAATAAAAGCTCTTGTTATTGGCCAGTTCAAACCAGTGAATCCTGTAGTTTAAGATTGCTTAGAACATTTGAGGCATTACTGTTCCAACTAGACATGTGCCGATTAAAGGTTTCAAGGTATGAAAACGTCACGGTTTCAAAACCGCAAAAAATGTCCGTCATACCACCCCTACGATATTAGCTATTTTTTATGTCCAAAAAATGCAGGGAGAAATTCTCACTTTCAGCTGCAAGGCTCAACCCTCCCCCACAGGTTGTTGCTCAGTTTCAGCGAGTCAGCTGTGCTACAAAATGGCTGGAGGTGGTGAAATTCCTGAACTTTTTCCCCCCATCGAAGAAAACAAAATCGCTGGTATGGGAATACTTTGGCTGCAGAAAAGTTACAAGACAACAGCCGCGGCTTAGAGGAGGAGGGTCACCCGACATGTAAAACATGTTTGCAGAGGGTGGCTACTGAGGAGGCAATACCTCCAGTATGATTTCGCATTTTTACAAAATTAAAGGTTCGGAAACACTATCATGAACAATTCCCACCAGCTACGAGAGTTAACTCCAGCGTATTTAGTGTGTCTAGCAGTGGTAAAACGCGTTTATTTTCTCTCTGGCAACTGCCTGTGCTGAGAAAGAGAGAGTGTGTATAAAGTAAACATGATGCAAGTCATACACACTTGCGTTTTATGAAAAACAATTCAATTACTTTTGTTCTGATGGTAATAATGTTGAGCAGTGGCTGTGGGTTCACGCTCACCTAAAGGACTGCATTTATAATCTCATAATAATCATAATCTCATACCGGCACATTCCTAGTTCCAAAAAAATGTCTCATTTGCAGGAATAAACAAATCAAATGTGACCACCACTATGATTTCTTTGTGTATCACTGCCTGCGATAAACCTGGCTGGTGATTGGTCGTGCGCAATGACAAGTCTGCGGCAGTTAGGTTTCAATACCCTCCCACCCAAGTCCTAACTTCTTAAAGATCAGAGAATAAACTTGAATTTACAAAGTAATATCAATATCGTCATCAATTGTAAACATTTCAGAAAAACTGGAAAGGGCCGCAAATTTGAATATAATTTGATTGTACTATGGTCTTAATTAATGGTGTCTATTTATAGTGTGCACAAATCTGAAATAGCTCAAACTGGAAGCCGACGATGATTATATACTAATAGCAGCTGTTGCTTATATTTCCCCCGTCTGAATTTGACAAATGACAAATTTCCATAAGTAGTTTTAAACAGTTGTTTGTTTTGTTGATTTCAAGACAACATCAGTACAAATCCATACCTCGCCTACATCCGTTTCAAACACTGCTTGCCTTAAGAGGCAAGGCATGGATAAAGTCAAACAGTGCAGCATTTAACCTGCTTAGTGTGGATTTTCAGGAATGGGTTTCAACTTTCAAGTATCTCTGGAACTGCAAATGATTTCTCAGCTTTCACCTCAGCCTTGTTTGACCCACCCAATCCAGACTAACAGAACCCCAAATAAACCGAGTAGCCAGGGCAAGGATTCCATGAGCGAGTCTGGTGTCCCATCCTGCCTTCCACAGTCAGAGCCGAGCATTCTGCACAACCTTTTCAACCCAATGTCATGACGGCAAAAATAGCCAGCCACAATCCTTACAATGAAAAACTGAAGTTACTGGCTTTTTTTTCATGTTATGAGGCTATGGAATTAGCATATCTGTTTTGGCTTCATATCACCATTTTGTGTTTAAGACTGCCCAGAGGGAGGTCCCAAGTTCTCACTCAATTTATTCTGCTTTCTCTTGTTCTGCTTCTTGGTAAGGACACTAACTAAAAACACTACCCCCCCTTTTATATGTGGAATGAAATTTGGCAGGAATATTCAAACCCCACATATAAAAGATTATGGCACACCGCCACATCAAAATAAAAGCCGGCACACCTTGCAATTGAGAGGTTTCTTTCTTTCTTTCTTTCTTTCTTTTTTTTTTAAAGATACATTCCACTTTAGAATTTGTATAATTTAACAACACGTCCAAGCGAACATCTATAGCTCATTATATATGCAGTTACCAGAAGTCGTCTGAAATAGCACGTCAAATACAAATTTTTCCTTTCCATGCTTTATTTTTAAAATCGCACCGGTTCTCCTGTTGCACGCGTGAGTCTGAGTATGTTGGCGGGGAATCGGGAAAAATGGGATTTCAAGTTAATGAATGTAATTCTGGTTTAAACCTGTGAAAACGACTTTAATATTGACATGACGTTTAGGTTCTTTTTGCCATGTGCTTTACCCGAATCGTCGCGTCCTAGCATAGCATTTGTTCATTGCCGATGTCTTTGGTAGTAATTTCAGATGAGTATTTTGAAGTATTTTGAAAAGATTTAAGTTGTCAATGGACAAGGGTCCGTTCACTGAAGGACTACCGGTATTACTGTTGTGGTAATGTAGTGCATATTAGGGCCAAATAAAGAAAAGAGATGCAAGTCGTAATATTGCTATGAGGAAAAACAGTCGTATTATTAAGTCGGGGTAATGTAGCTGTAATCAGCTATGCATTTTACGTACATGTACCGTAGCCTAGAGCTACAACGACGCATTAGTATAAATCGTTCTATTGATTATAATTTGATGTAGATGAGGCAAAATATTAGGGATTTCCTTATTTGTTAAACCGATTCTGAAACACAAGATGCTTTCAATATTGTTGATTTTAACGGTGGCGGCAACGTAATACGAGAAGTACGTACCTGCTTATTCAGCTACATTAACCCTACGTAATAGATTTTTATTCTCATACTATTAATTTCACATTCATTCTCGTAATAATAGTTTGACTTTTTTTTCTCTTGCCTCATCTACATCAAATTATTATCCATAGAATGATTTATGCTAATGCTTCGTCATACCCCCCAGCTAATGTACGTACGTAAAGTGCGTAGCGGTTTACAGCTACATTACCCCTACAAAATAATACCTTTTTTCCCCCCTCAAAGCAAATTAAATCTCGTAGTCATTTTATTAATTTTTTATCAAATTGGCCCAAATACTCCATTGTAAATGTAGACTGTCACATTTCGAAATATTTCATTAGCCTGGCTAATTAAATATTTCAAACAGATCTTTGTTATGGTTGTTCTTGGGGAAAAAAAATAAATGTAAAAAAAAAGTTCTCATTAGTTCTCATTACATGATATGAAGCAATTTCGCCGCGGCACAACATGTGGGGCTGTCTGACTTCGATGCAGCTCACCACCACCACCGCAGCTTCAAAAAAATCCTAGACGCATACGACGCTAGACCTAGATCCTAGACGCTAACGCATAGACCCTGACGAATTTTTGATTTTTTTTTTTTTTTTTTTTTTATTAGAGCTGATTAATCTTTAAGGTCCCAAGCCTTTTTTGGCTGTTTTTTGTCCAGTTTTTATAAATAAATATAAAGTTTTTATAAATAAATAATTTCTTGTCTCTATACGCCATGTAAAATGTTTAATATGTCCTCAATGTCTTGCTAGGTACAGTATATTATTTCTCAGCACATCATCTATACGAACCGTTATTATTGCACTCCAAGCTAATACATTAGCATATTGGACCAAAAAATATAACAAAATCATCAAATTTCCAATGGAAAAATTTATAGAAATGAAGCATCAGCAGTCCCAAGTAGAGATGTCCCGATCCGATATTTGGATAGAATCGGACGCCGATATGGGCAAGAAAATGCACATCGGTATCGGATTGGAACACGGAAAAATTCCGATGCAGACTTCCGATCCAGTTTTTTTTTTTAAAAGTCCGGTCCGGGTTTTCCACAATCCATTCCAGTTTTTGATTCGGTTTCCCTAAAATCCGGTCCGCATTTTACGGCACACCTTCAACACACTACATTTACATTACCGTCTCCTATTTACCGAGAGACTTTATCGGTAAAAATGTCAGCTGTGTGGGATCATTTCACCTTAAAGGACGACAAAGACGAAGAGGCAGAGTGCAACATATGCCACTATAAAGTGGCATATGTTGTGGCATATAAAGTGGTAGTGGTAAAGCTGTAAGAAGTTTTAATACAACCAACCTAATCAAGCATTTAGCGAAATACCACCACAAACAATATGAGGAGTATGTTAAGAAAACCGAAGACAAAAAGAAAGGTCCTACGCAACTAACACTGGGAGAAACTTTTGCTATGCGTGACAAACTGGCACTCGACAGTCCCAAAGCCCAGGGAATAACAAGAGTCATTGCCGAAGAATTCATTCTGGATGACGAGCCATTATCTCACGTGAGTAAAGACGCACCATCCAACACTTAGAGCCACAGTACAACATGCCCAGCCGTCATTACATCCTTGAGCGATTCGGCCGTGGAAGATTCGAGAACGATTCACTAACATCCAAATTCCGATTATTGAAATATGTCAAGTAAAGCGGAATACACAGCGCGGTCTTCAGGACGCAATGAGAAACTGACCGCATTGCGTCCCCAAAGTAAACATAATGCTTGTCATAGACCCGGGTAATGCCAATGCTCAACTCACGGCTTTAGCTCAACTCATGCCGCTGGATAAAAAACACAAGAATACCTGACGTCAACGTCGTTTTACTGGAGATAATAGATATCATATGTATATAGAACTAGATGCAAAACGACAGACTCGACTGCGTTAGCATGCGTTAGTAAACAGCCGCCATCTTAAAGCAGAAGACTTCCCTAGTAGGCTGTTGTGAACCTTCCAAGCGAACCTAATTAACTTTTTATCTAAAATACTCCTTAATCGGCAAAATCTTGACTTGAATCTATCTTCAAAACAGTTTTAAAACTTTCACATGTCGAAAGTAGACAGAAGGGAAATTATGGAATAACGGGAGCAATTTTAACAACTTTAACAGTTGATTCGCAAAATTAAATGAATTGAATGTAGTTTAAAGCTGCTGATACAGAATGGGGACTTGAGTATTTTATTTACTGTTTTAAAATGTTAACTTGATACTGAAATAGTCGTTTATTTAAACCTGAGAGGCTTTTTATACAATTTTTGTAACTAATGCACAAAACATTAAAAGCATCTAATAGCTTGGGGGATTTGTGGGATTTTCCACTGAGGTTGTTGGTGTGTTTTGCTTTTTTAAGACAGTTTACAATATTATTTGCACGTTTTACTGACTGACTATGCCAATTCTGTTTTTTATTTATAATGTTTTGTGTTTGTCACTGAATAAACAGGTCAGTTTCTTGTTACCAACCGTTGTGTGTTATTCAAACTCACCTAATTCAGCTGGCTAGTTGTTATCAAGAGTACTAAAACCTTTTTCAACATGAGTCTGACAACTAAGTAAGGAGGCTAAATAACTTTAAACTTTAACACATGCTCAGATAGGTCGGTATCGGTATCGGCCAATATTGTTATCGGATCGGAAGTGCAAAAACCTGGATCGGGACATCCCTGGTCCCAAGAGAATGGGTGCATTTGGAGCTAACTTAGCAGCAAAAGTGAATAACAGTTGTCAAACAATGAGATGTCTTTATTTTCAGTTAATATGCATCAGACCCTCTTGAAATTCAAGAGATTCAATCTAACATTAATTTCAAGCAATCTCACAGCGAATTGCAACAAGGAAACGCTTCAGGACAATAGTTTGTTGGCTTGTGGCCGGCGCGGCGTTGGTGCAGCACATTAGAAGTATCTTAAGTATCGATACAAAAAAAAAAAAAAAGAATCGATACTTGGATCGTGACAAAGGATCGCGATACATCGCCAAACCATATTTTTTCCCAGCTTTAAGTTGTTTTTTTAAATACAACAGTACAATTCAGAATTCGCGATTCCATTCATTAAATCAATCTTCCCAACACCAGGAGGCCTCATGCAGCCACAAATAAGGACACTGCCACAACATGTTTTACTATAGGCACCGTGCACTTTCACAAACTTTTTAAGTGGACACACACCCATACATGCCCGTCCTCTGCAATGACAGAAAAGTCACCCCAGTTTGGCTTTATAAATCTTGAGCCAACTGCAGAGAACTTTCATAGCGATTTTTTGTGTTAAAATTTCTCATCAGGTGACGATACTGTCGAGGTGTGTGCGTACAACAGGAGAAAAAAAAAGTCTTAAATAGGATTATTATGTGAATTAGAATCATATTTTGAGACGATTCGACTATACACAACAATTTAGCAAAGCGCAGATGACGAGAAATTAGTCTTTTAATCTGCCGGTGAGCCACACCTACCATTATAGGGCTCTAGCGTCCCCAACAGGTGGAGTCACGATTTCATCTGATTTAGTATGCAGCCCATTGAGGGGGAATTATTCACAACAAGGAAAACATGACGAAGAGAGCGCCAAAATATCCTTGTTTCAGTCTCTCTACTCCAATATTTTACAGGATATTCTTTTTATCCAAGTATTTTTCCCCAATAGCTAAATAAATGGCATGGTCACGACAAATACCAGTCTTGTGCTAAATGGAATAAGAAATAGTAAAAATGCATTTATTCAAGACAGCATGGCAAAATTACTCCATAATGGTGAAAACTGTCGACTTCACCTTTACTGTCGCACCTCCCGAACGATATTTTATGCCACCTAAATCGGGCTTATGTCATTGCCCTTCCCTGGCTTCGGAGAATGTAAACCAGACATGTCCAAAGTCCGGCCCGGGGGCCAAATGTAGCCCATGGTCAAATTTCATCCGGCCCCCAGCCTCTGTCATAAAATCAATAACATCTGGCCTGCACACGGACTTAATAAATTGGTCAGCAGTACTGCAACCAGCATATGAAGTAGCTTACACACGAAATGCTGCACCTCATTTACTCACTAAAAGGCAGCAGCACTTTAAACCTTTATTGCCAAATGTCTCACATTTGAAATTTCGTGATTTTCAGACTAATTTAGAATTTTGACATTTCTTTTTGAAAAAAAAAAATAAATTATGGATGCAAGTCAACACATGCATCTGCAGGTTCCATGAGAAAAAAACATGATTTAGCATGGGTTATAGACATTAGAGTGTTTATTACACATATTCATTTTGACTTTTCTTTTCATAAATTGGAAAAAAGTTTCATTAGGACCTTATTTTTCAAATTTTGGGATTCTCTGATAATTGCTTCGTGTTGCAGGTATTTAAGGGCGAAGCAGCATTACTCCGTGTGACCCTCTACTTCCAATTTTCTAAAATGGCGACAACAAAAAAAAGTTGACTGTGGTGGCCGATGCTTCAAGGATAGATGGAAATACTAAAATACGCAACGCAACAACTGTGTCTTGCCTCATTTGCAAAGAAACAGTCGCTGTTTTTAAAGTTTTCAATGTGAGGCGATATTACCAAACAAGACACGCTGACATGTACGGCAAGATTACAGGGAAGTTATGCAGCGAGAAATTGAAGCATCTTGAAGCTAGTTTAATTTTACAGCAGTAGTATTTCGCAAGAGCCCGAGTGTCGAAAGAGAACGCCACAAAGCCTAGTTGCGAGATTGTTGAAATTATTCATTAAAAAAATAATAAAGCAAATGTGACACACTGAATGGCTTGCTAAATTTTGCTTAAATATATAGTTCTACGTAAAGGAAGTCAGCCAAGGTCGGCCCCCCACATTTTTACCACGCCAAATCTGGCCCCCTTTGCAAAAAGTTTGGACACCCCTGATGTAAACAAACCAAGAGGCGTGACAGCTAGCCAACATGCTAACCCGAAACAAGTGATGTTCCAAAGTCTTCGAAGCGGAAAATCACACATAACTAGCCCAGATCATTTCACATGACGACTGGGTTGTCGATTGTCTTCGCCGATCGGCAAACTGCCCGGCGAAGAGCAATTTACATCTCGTTCCCTTGCTACTACTGACAGGAGAGCTCGCCGGGGAAGCAGCTAGACAATGACCGCCGAACAAACCGGCCGACGTCGGAGCAGCATGTAGCTGCCAAATGGTCGACACAAATATGGCAAAAATAATGCTTTACTACACGGCGAAGTCGTAAACAGCGAGATACTCAGTGGAGGAGGGCGGCTGCAGTTGTTGTGCACCTAACGTGCAGCTAATGTGTATGAGGAGAGCTTTTTACATGCCTATCGATGATCAAACGTAGTAGTCCTTTATTTAAAGAAAGTTTGTAGTGTTAACTTTGTAATCACTGTATTTGCGGCTATTTTTAACACGAAGTTGCAATTTCTGATCGGTCGGAAAATTTGACAGAACATCGAGCACATGAGAGCACACATCGAGTATTTGACAATAATACAAAAGACGATGTTAACTCACTTCCTCGTAAGTCCCATGGTCTATGGAGGTAGATTTGTGTCTTTATTATTCAATCAAAAAAAAAGTTGCTTCGATCAAATAAAAAGTTGCTTCAATCAAAATATATACTTTCAATCGAAGAAAACGTCACTTCAATCAAAAAAAATGTGTTTGAATGCAAAAATAAATTTGAAACTCAAAAAAATATATTTGAAAACTATTTTTCTTTGATTGAATTTTATTTTTTTGATCAAAGTCAAGTTTTTTTAAATTGAAACACCATTTTTGATTGAAGTCATGTAATTTTCCGTTTGGACCACATTTTGGCTAGGACATTTGTGTCTTTATTATTCAATCAAAAAATAAATTGCTTCAAACAAAAAAATATATATTTTCAAAAGAAAAATCACTTCAATCAATTTTTTTTTTTAAATCAATCGTAGAAAAAAAGGTTTGAATGTGAAAAAATATTTGAGACTCAGAAATTCGCATTTGAACACTTTATTTTTCATTCAAACTGTTTTCTTTGATTGAAGCAATCCTTTTTGTGTTGGAGCCATATTAGGGGTAGGACATTTCTGTCAAAATCATTCAATCGCAATAAAAGTTGCTTTAATCAAAAAACTATTTTTAATCAAAGAAAAAAATCATTTGCAAAAACTTTTTTTTTTTTAATATATTTTTTATTTGAAATATATATATATTTTTTTTATTGAAGTGTCACTTTTTTTGAAAAGCAAAAAGTTTTAAACTTATTTTTTTCAAAGTGGAAAACGTTTTGAACACACTTTTTTTTTTTTGAAGTGGAAAAAGTTTTGAAGGCACTTTTTTTCGATTGAATCATTTTGACACAAAGATTCTCCTTCAACGCTAGTTCCGGTGTGTTTGATTGGCAGGTAGCTGAGCCAATGACATAAAAGTATGAAGCAAGCATAATGGCCACCAGGGCTCCATCCAGCCATCGGAGTCTGTTGGAGTCTAAGCCGAATATAGGGCACCGGTACGGGCGTGTGACATCGGCATTTCACCGGAGTACCCGCAACGGTACGGTGCCCTGTCGTGGCACACTGGTCGGACCCCGATATCACCCCCCAGGCGCGGAGGCCGGCTGTCGAGTGGACGCCCCGCGAATGACACGGCACTCATTCAAAGCTGAAGCGATGGGGCTGCCGGCGTGGACGCCGGCGACTCGCCGGTAGTCCACTCGCTTACTGGGCAGGCTAGTGTCGGGCCACTCGCCGACCACTCCCGTACCGGCGCGTCGCGGACACTCCGGTTGGAACCAATTGCCAACCGTCACGTCAGGGCAGCGGGTGAAGTTCGCCGTGTTAAATCACATTAAGCAACAGGGCACCGTACTCCGGTGAAATGCCGATGTCACACGCCCGTACCGGTGCCCTATATTCAGCTTAGACTCCAACAGACTCCGATGGCTGGATGGAGCCCTGGTGGCCATTATGCTTGCTTCATACTTTTATGTCATTGGCTCAGCTACCTGCCAATCAAACACACCGGAACTAGCGTTGAAGGAGAATCTTTGTGTCAAAATGATTCTATCGAAAAAAAGTGCCTTCAAAACTTTTTCCACTTCAAAAAAAAAAAAGTGTGTTCAAAACTTTTTCCACTTTGAAAAAAATAAGTTTAAAACTTTTTGCTTTTCAAAAAAAGTGACACTTCAATAAAAAATATATATATTTCAAATAAAAAATATATTAAAAAAAAAAAAAGTTTTTGCAAATGATTTTTTTCTTTGATTAAAAATAGTTTTTTGATTAAAGCAACTTTTATTGCGATTGAATGATTTTGACACAAATGTCCTACCCCTAATATGGCTCCAACACAAAAAGGATTGCTTCAATCAAAGAAAACAGTTTGAATGAAAAATAAAGTGTTCAAATGCGAATTTCTGAGTCTCAAATATTTTTTCACATTCAAACCTTTTTTTCTACGATTGATTTTTTTTTAAAAAATTTGATTGAAGTGATGTTTCTTTTGAAAATATATTTTTTTTTGTTTGAAGCAATTTATTTTTTGATTGAATAATAAAGACACAAATGTCCTAGCCAAAATGTGGTCCAAACGGAAAATTACATGACTTCAATCAAAAATGGTGTTTCAATTAAAAAAAACTTGACTTTGATCAAAAAAATAAAATTCAATCAAAGAAAAATAGTTTTCAAATATATTTTTTTGAGTTTCAAATTTATTTTTGCATTCAAACACATTTTTTTTGATTGAAGTGACGTTTTCTTCGATTGAAAGTATATATTTTGATTGAAGCAACTTTTTATTTGATCGAAGCAACTTTTTTTTTGATTGAATAATAAAGACACAAATCTACCTCCATAATGGTCCCACAGTAGTAGGGCTTGTTTTGGCCAATATCCACTGGTGAATGGGAACCTTTTGAAACCCCCAAAAGGCGCACACGTCTCTCCCTCATACAGCAAGATTTCTCTGCAGCCGTTTGGCTGGCGTGATGCGAAAAATAACCGTGTTAATCCCCCAAATCAGCTGAATCCTTAGTCCTTCTCATACAACAGTACAGCTGTATATTAAAGAGGACTCCTTCCTTCGCACACGTCACAGCGCCCTCTTTCTTAACTCGAGACTGTTGCCGGAAGTCACTCATTTTCATGGCGAGGGATTAAAAAAAAAAAAAAAAAAATAGCGATCGCTTCCACACACATCCAAGCGGTCCATTTCCTTCAGGAGCATAAAATACCGCATGTATTATGAAATAAGCATGCTTTTTCGTGTCACAGGCACTTTAACTTCCTCAGACGGCCAACAGAAATGATTAAATCTCCCATTTCTTTTCATTCCACTTTTGCTACAGTATTTTGACTAACAAGAAAAGCCTTACTTATACTGTATTCTTGTAGCCCTCACACTTTTCTGTGCAAATAATCATTTTTCTTCCTGAGATCTTGAGACGGTTCTTGGTGGTGCCATTGCATGAAGTATTGAGGGGTTTCCTCATTTGTTATCTTAAGCTTACCGGTAATTCTCTCTGTGCCAGTAAGCACATAAGGCCTGGATATCAATTAGGGCTGCAGCTATCGAATATTTTAGTAATCGAGCAATAGACTGAAAATTCTATCGATCAATCGAGTAATCGGATAAAACTTTTTTTTTTCAGGTAAAGAGCAATTATAAATATACATGAGAAAAAAAGACATTAAATCCAATATTGAACCATTTTCAGTCAATCGATGTCTTTATTTTCGATGTACATTGTTAAAAACAGCCAACAATTTAATCTCAGATGTGACTAGAAAAAAAAATCCACTGCTTTCACTCAAAAAACTTCTAGATCTTATACAAAAAACAACATATTTCTTACCTAAAAATGTAATTACGCTTGATAACACACATCACTTCAAAGCTACGTTTTTTCCCACGTGTTTCAATTGAATTTCCATTTGTGTCAAGCTATTTTTAAGTTCTAGTTAAGTTTTAAGTTAGTCTAAATTGTAAGCACTGATAGGATTTTGAGTTTTTGTAGTGTTCAAAAATTTATGATACCTGCTGTATTGGAGCACATTAGGGACCAGTGCTACTTGGTGTTTTATTCAGCAATGACTAATGAGCTAAAACTGACAATTACCTTCATTATGTTTTAATTTTACACCCTCATCACTCTATAGCGCTGTGTTTTTACACATTAAATAAAGCCTGTATGCAAGACACATTAGCCACGCATCGACAGTGGTCATAATCAATAGAAACCTAACGTTATGTGAGAGCGAGTGACATTAACGTTATATTTATTAGCGCTGAAAAGTCTACTGCTTAAAGATGGCGGCTGTTTACTAATGCTGCCCAGACGCGGCCGAGTCTTTCATTTCGCATCTAGTTCTAAATGCATGCTATATCTATGAGACGCCTCGGACATTAGCTGCTACCACACGAGCATCATGCGGGCGTAGTTTTTAGCAACATCGACATAGTTTGTAGCGGCTGTCGGCTGCACTAATTTTTTAATTTTATTTTATTGCTTCTTCTTCTACGCACGTGACGTCAGTGCGTTGTCCCGCATTAAAAGTAGTCCGGGCAAAACGCGATGCTTAGAGCTGGCAAAATTAAACGATTCCTCGAGGTGAATAAAATTACTCGGATCAGTTTTTAAACTCGAGTTACTCCAGTTGCTTGAGTATTCGTTTCAGCTCTAATATCAATCCATTGGTGTCGGTCTGCCACTGCGAAGCATGCTGCGCCCCAAGAGCTCCAGCCAGCAATGGTCAGCTCAACTTCCACCATCATTCTCCAGGTTGTTTTTGGGATCCCCATTGTATGGAGCACTGCCTTCTCTGATGCGAGCTGTACCTTTCCGGCTCCAGTCCACCATTTCCACACAAATGTACGTCGAGATCTCATTTAGTTCAGCAACTGGAGGTGTGAGACGCATTTTTCCAGTGTCCCAAACTCCCAAAAAAGCACATTTATCAAGGTTTCATCAGCCCGAATTAAAATCCAAATCAATTTTCAAAATGGTCAAAAAAATAGTTGTATTTGGTGTCAAAATCGATTAAGAATGAACACAGAATAGACCAGCACAGTTTACAGAACGATACTGAATTCATTGAGGAACAAAATGAACTTGTTTGCGCATCGGCATTGCACATGAAGGAATTCTCAGACAGCTCATTTATTACCACTTTTCAATCCTAATACAGTGGTACCGCTACATTCGAATTTAATTCGTTCCAGGACATGGTTTTTATGTCGCAATGGTCGTATGTCGAGCTGGATTTTCCCATAAAAATACATTATAATTTGATTAATTTGTTCCACAGCCTAAAGACCTATGCCAAATCCTTAACAAATATTGCATTTGGCGGAAAACACAGACAAGACTGAAAAAGCAGTTTCTGCTCCTGCACCCCTCTTTAAAATACACTGCTGTATTTTAAGCCCAAAAAACTGTTGTGTTTGATAGAATATTATGTCTATATGCTGCAATAGCAGATTCATGGCGCACTTAGCCCCCAAACTATTTTTAATTTATCCGTTTCACCCTGGAACCCCCCGTTCACAGACATCGCGCAACCGCTTTTTTTCAACCCAGCCATAAAAAGGTAAATAATTATATTTCTTATTCAAAATGTCAGTCATTTTAAGCTTAGAATCATTAATTGATGTCTAATATTTCGCTTAAAAAAAAAAAAAAAAAAAACTTTAAAAAATTATTCACTCGCATATTTTGCACTTTTAAACGAATTACGTCACAATGAAAAAAATGGTGTCTGTAAATAAGTCATGGATATCTACCTCATAACTATGGCTTAATTTTTTTTTTGTTAGTGTTGCATTTTCCACGATATGTAAGATGATAAATAATCGATCCAAAGAAAGAAAAAAAAAAAAAAAAAAAAAAACGTTTAAAAGGGTAAATATATGAAAAAGAACATCTTGACCACTCCTTGATGTCTGCGATTTCTGCATCACAACCCTTGTTATATTACCATGTTTCATCCTTAAAATCCCCCAAAAATCCGCCTGTGGCCATTAAAATCTGTGTCTTGACACTCGATGATACATTCTACATGGAGTTTTTGGATTGAAACAACAAGGTAAGTATGCAATATTATCTCGTTAAAATCATGGTGTCTTTAATTATGCTCTCGCGTGCCCACACCTCCAGTTAGGGTTTTGCTGTTTATTTATTTATTTTTTTTAAATGGCATCCTGTTCAAAATGTTTATTTCCCCAGAAAATTGAGATTTGAAGCTTTCCAATGATGTATCACCCATGCATATAGGACAATTTTGAAATTTGGCCAAATTGGGGGTCTCAGAGCGGAACTTCAAGTCACCTGAGTATTATCAGCCATTTACAATTACAAATAGCAAAATAAATTATAAATACAAATCATAATAATAATAATAATAATAATGTAACGAATTGGGTTCTAATGTGGCGGTTGTGTTTTGCATGCTGCTTCTGTGTGTTGAGAGTGAGAGGTGCGGCAGAGATTTTACTTTCTCTTTTCATGTTCTGTTGTTGTTGGCATCAGCTACGGCGAACAGTATCAGTGTTGTGTTGCACGAATTCTGAAATATATGATTAAAAACCTGACGAAGCTGGCGACTTCCTTGTTGATGTTACAATAATAATGAGAGTCATCCTCGAGATCGTAGACCTATTCCGACCGGATTGTCGAGCCAGTTCACTGACGTCCACACCAAGCTAATGTTTTTCCAGAATTTCCTTCTTAAATTCAATGGTAATCATCCCATTTTTCCTTTTTTCCCCACCTACACTAACCTTGAGACCAGGGGTCGCGTTAACCGAATATTTTCCGTCGTTGACTGGTTTTTTAAAACGGTGACGGAAAAAACTGAAGTCCGTCCGTCATTTTGACAGGTTGCAATTCACACCCCAGACCACACGGTGGCAAGTGAGCATATTAATTAGCTATTGTCTCTCTTAATGCATGACGTCGTTGGCTATCCTGTCAGAATATTGTAGCGTCGCCGGGGTCTGGCGGCGGCACCGTGATTGACACATCAACGCGAGGTTCTTATTGGTGCACCCGGTGTGCCAGGTAAGATGCATTTAATATATATTTAGAAGATTTGGGGCTGACAACCACAATTGAGATCATTGTGTGACGTTGGTGATTGGGGTCTATATAGTTGCCTCTTTTTCTTTGGGGGCGTAGGCGCACTATCCTATTCCCCTCACTATCCACTCGCGGGGGCCTGCGCTTGTCATTGATGTTCCTTATTCTCGCTATATGAATATACAACTTTAGCATTTGTTAATAATACGCTCCGTGTGTAGTATCATCCATCGATTTTCCTTTTTAAATGAGCACTTTTAAGCGAACGCAAGAAGTAACAACGGGAACATTTTTAAACAGGCATTTCACGGGAGAGCATTTCGACTCTTCGGCCAATCACGGGAGAGCATTTCGACTCTTCGGCCAATCATATAGCGAGAGCGAGTGGATAGTATGCAGAGTAAAAAGAGGGAGAAAAATACCACGACTTCCGTGTCTAATTTTTCGCCGCCAAGCAAGCGTTACAATATTAATTAAAAATGAATGAAAACTAAATACTATTGAATATGTCATCATTATCATTTTAAAAATTTAAGTGACGGGTAAAAATAGATTATGACCGGATTTTTATGACCCTGTCAGTCAAAATGACAGACAACGAAAATGTCTAGCGCAACCTCTGCTTGAGACCCATGTTGATTTCTCTCACAAGAAAATCCACTGTGCGTAGGTCTTGCGAGAGAAAACAATGAAATTGCTACACCATCATAAATCAGATTTTGAGCATGTCGTCACATGTCAAGACAAATGACGAATCAAATTTTACGTCGGATGTCGAAAGGATCGTATGTCGAAGTACGACTGTAATGATTGACTTTACCATAGGATTAGTGATATAGATTACCCCTCTTTACATCGCCGCATTAGGAATGGAATTTCGTTGTAAACTGATATACATACTCTGGATATAGAACATCCTGTCGAGCCAAAACAGTAAAAAAGTCTTGTTATGTTTGGTCTTCTTCCTTTACAAGGAAATAGCTAACTGGGTATTATTGGAGCGTCTCAAACTACAAATGCCAAGTAGTGTCTAGTCAGTCATGGCTATGCTATGTTGTGCTATAATTGGATACTTGAGTAAGTAATTGTGCCTAGAGGATAAGGCAGTAAACAATATCTTAAATGATCTAAGTAACTTCCAATAAAACTAGCAACACAACAAATGTGAAACAGAATAGAAGTCAACACACTCTTTTTGCTTACACTTAAAGCTAAACTCATGAGCAGTTCCTCGGAACAACAACAAAACCTCAAAAGTCAAACGCAATCTATTCCACATTTTAGATTTCTTATCAGTTTGTCCCACAGTCCAAACTATCAGCATCATAAAACCTCGTACAGTGCATGCTTGAGTGACATTTTAATTTTTAACAGTCGTATTGTGCTATTTACTGTTGTATTGCCCTCATCTTAACATTTTAGCTGAAAATGTGCATTAGAACCAAAAACACTGCACTGAAAATGTGAGACTATACAGTGGTATGAAAAAGTATCTGAACCTTTTGGAATTTCTCACATTTCTGCATAAAATCACCATCAAATGTGATCTGATCTTTGTCAAAATCACACAGATGTAAAAACAGTGTCTGCTTTCACTAAAACCACCCAAACGTTTACAGGTTTCATATTTTAATGAGGATAGCATGCAAACAATGACAGAAGGGGGAAAAATAAGTAAGTGAACCCTCTGCCTTAGGAGACTTAAAGAGCAATTGAAACAAATTTTTACCAAACAATTTAAGTCAGGTGTGTGCACACTCACTGATGAGTGGTTTAAAGCTGGCCTGCCCACGATATTACACACACCTGGGAAGAATTGTCTTAATGAGAAGCATTGTCTGATGTGCATCATGGCTCGGTCAAAAGAGCTGTCTGAAGACCTGAGATCAAGGATTGTTGATTTTTATAAAGCTGGGAAAGGATACAAAACCATCTCTAAAAGTCTGGATGTTCATAAATCGACAGTCAGAGAAGTTGTCTACAAATGGAGAGTTTGGAACTGTTGCTTCTCTCCCAAGGAGTGGCCGACCACCAAAGATGACCCTAATAGTTCAGCGCAGAATACTCAGAAAGGTACAAAAAGAAACTTTGAGTGTCTGCTAAAGACTTACAGAAATCACTGGCACAGTCCAATATTTCTTGAGAGGAGATTTACAGACTGCTTGTCTGGGATAGGGTTTTAATCTCATCTGGCCGATTTGGAAGCCATGAGCTATAGCCATGACAATAGGAGCGTTATGGTGCTGGACTTCAGAGACGAATGAAATAGTAGGGAAAAAAACAAAAAAACAACGAGAACAGTCCAAGGTTGGCGTTGTGATGAAGCCCACTGGGTACCTCTAAGGCGGCCACAGGAAGGCGATTTGGCGGGGAAAAATTTTCAGGTTAGGGTTTAGGGTTAACAGCATATCAGTGCCAATATAAAACAATGCAAATTCACTGCACTATAATCAACAACACACAAATGCACATTGCAATAACATTGCAATAAACACAAAGGTGGGGTTGGAAGCGGATGCGCGTGCAAACCCAAATGTACGCCGCACACACAGGCGGTCAATTTGGCCACAAAACGTGGCGGTAACTAAGCCCTTTACACTCAATTGGACTTACAACACATTCCAAAGATACTAAACGAACAGGTCACCTCATGGCATCAATGTCCAACACCAATATGATGTATACAATGCTTGCCAACTTGGAGCAATGATTACCCGTCGTTGCAACGGCTAAGCGACGAAACGGCCACGAATGTAGGGGGTCCAACCTATCGCTGGAACCCTCCAGAATGAAGGAAAAATACGCACATTCATTCATGGACTTACACAGATCAACATTCCCTCGCACATCTCAAGAGGTGTTGCACTCGGCTCGAATGTGCACCCGTGCTGGCAGCCTGGCACACGCCTTTCTCAGTCCCAAAACACTTAGCGCTTGTGACTCAAGACCAAAACAAGAAGTAACTGTGAGCGGTAACCACGGAAACGAACACGTAGCGAGAACCTTTCTAGCATTTTTTATTCAAAATACTCTTCGTACATGACTACAATATTCTTCATTCTACAGTACATACTGTACATTATGAAGCAATACCAAAATAGTAACGCACAGACACTAAGGAAACAACTTTAATCAGATTTCTGGTTTGGAAAAATGAACACGTTAGATTACTCGGTACTGAAAGAAAGTAATCCAATTACAGTAATGTGTTACTTAGTAACGCGTTACCGATAACACTGGAATTGGACAATAAATGGAGAACGAGATACATGAACGTTTAAATGTTTTTATCATTGGAAACTAATGGAGCTTTTTTTTTGTCGAAAATCCCGCGTTTTGCCACAACCGTAAATGTGAGGGAGGAAATCGAGAGAGAGCCAGCGTTGCATGAATTTTAAGAATGTTTGGAAGTTTGAACAGTGTCAATTAGTCAAAGCGTGTGGGCTGTTCTGCGCACAAAATAAATAGATGAAGAAAAAATATGTGTGTATTAGCAAAGCATCCTCAGAATTACATCATAACTTCAAAACATAAGGGATGACCAATAATATATGTACATTCAAGTGTTATGGAGTCTGAAAGTTTTTAAAAATAGGTTCCAAAAAGCATGATGCTAGCAGTTATACATACCTGAATTTGTTAATTTATATTGCATGTAAAAAATATTTTTTACCGAATATGTTTTGACTTTTACAAATGTAGCTGTTCATTGTACATAAAATAAATCGCTGACTAACTGCATCAAACAGAAATTGGTATAAATTTAAGCCTTCCTACTGTATATCTATTGAGATTATTACCGTATTTTCCGTACTATAAGGCACACTGCATTATTAGGCGCACCTTTAATAAATGGCCTATTTGGAAAAAAAAATCATATATAAGGCGCACTGCATTATGAGGTGCATAGAATAGACAGAACAGTAAAGGCTGGGGTTACGTTATGCATCCATTAGATGGAGCTGCGCTCCGAGTTGCTGTGTGACCTGTCGCGGCTCAATATTGATTCATACATAAGGGATTATAAGGCGCACTGTAGGCGATTGAGAACATTTAAGGCTTTTGGGTGCGCCTTATAGTGCGGAAAATACAAGCAAGTCTTTTCTCGGAATGTTATTAAAATGTGAAATGTTAATATTTTCTGTTAAAAGGAGCAGATATTAGTAGCTTTATTATTTAGCACAACAGATTCTGGGTCATTCAAGCACACATCAAAAAAGTGTAACCTTGGTGATATCAAAATTCACCATTAAGCATCATGATGCTCCAAGAATACGACAAATTTCATGTTCGCATTTACATGAATTAATGCCAGGCCCTAGGGGGCAGTGCTGTTTTACAAGGTGACAGCCAATGATGCACTTCCATGACGACAACCTGCTCAGCCCTGAAGACAACATATCCGCTCACTCGAAGCAATGGTGTCCACGCGTTTTTTTGTCTTTTACTTCGAGGGGCACAAAAATGTAAACATAAAACATATTTTAATTAAAATTATTATAAAAACAGTCAATTAAAGCAGAAATTCCACCATGTTTGCTGTTTTGAATGTTTACTAGCAGCAACTACGCATGCCCAAAATGACGTGTGCGAGTGCTGACGTCATCGGAGCGAGAGCAGTCCATTCGTATGGTTGCGGAGCAATCCCTGCAATCGAATCGTTCCGCTTTGGAGGCCGGAATCAAAAGTTTGCGTCTTCGCCATACGTTTTCACTGTTACCATGTAAAAACGAGGCCATTCTGCAACACAATCGTTGCGTCTTGGTGTCGCAGCATCACCATGTAAATGGCCCATTAGATGTAAAATTGATCTTTAAAGTGACTGTGACAGCATAAAAAAAATCTTAAATAGCATTATTATGTGAGTTAGAATCGTACTTTGAGACGCTTCGACTATATACTACAATTTGGCAAAGCACAGATGACGAGAAGTTACTCTTTTAATCTGCCGTTTAGACCCGCCTGTCATTATAGTGCTCCAGCCTCCCAAGCTGGATGATGACGTTGGCAGGGTCACGATTTCATCTGATTTAAAATTCAGCTCACTGAGGGAGAAGATGTGGAACGAGTTCAGAACGAGGAAAACTTGACAGAGAGCAGCAAAATGTCATGATTGTTTCACTCTCTCTACTCCAATATTTGTATTCCATTATCCAATATTCTCTTTATCGAAGTATTTTTCCCCAATTGCTAAATAAATGGTATGGTCATGACAAATAACAGTCTTATGCTAAATGGAATATGAAATATTATAAATGCATTTATTCAGTATGACAGGGCAAAATTACTTTTTTCTGACAATGACGTTCTGTCATTGTTTGCATGCTATCCTCATTAAAATATGAAAACCTAAAAATGTTGGGGATGTTTTAGTTAAAGCAGACACTATTTTTTCATCTGTGTGATTTTGACAACGATCAGATCACATTTGATGGTGATTTTATGCAGAAATGTCAGGAATTCCAAAAGGCAAGGCAAGGCAAGGCAAATTTATTTATATAGCACAATTCAACACAAGGCAATTCAAAGTGCTTTACATCACATGAAGACCATAAAAATCACATTTAAATCAACACAACGTAAAAACCAAGACAAAAGATTGCATTTAATCACAGATTAAAAATAAATAAATAAAAATAAAACAAAAATAAAAATAAAGCAAAAACTACTACTACTAATAATCATTGAAATCAGCAATAGAGATAAGCACAAGAGGAATAGAAGGCAGGTAGATTGAAAAATATAGACAGTTATGGATATGCAGTGCTAAACAAAAGCGTTTTTAGCCCTGATTTAAAGGAGCTAACAGTTTGAGCATACTTCAGACGTTCGGGTAACTTGTTCCAGAGGTGAGGAGCATAATAACTAAATGCTGCCTCACCCTGCTTGGTTCTTGTTCTTGGAACATGCAGAAGACCCGTTCCAGACGACCTTAGGGGTCTAGATGTCTCATAGGAATCTAACAAGTCAAGCATGTATTTTGGTCCAAGGCCATTAAGTGTTTTGTAGACGAGCAGTAGTATTTTATAGTCTATCCTTTGACTCACTGGAAGCCAGTGTAGCGATTTCAAAACCGGTGTAATGTGGTAGCCTGGCTCTGCCAGACTATTCTCCCTGTATTTTTCAAACAGAGAGAAATAGTCTGGGACCCATCCCATTGACGGCCTTTTCGAGCAGATACAAAATCAATCGACAAATCAGATTCGTTTATTTGCGTGACGTGTTCTTCACGAGCAACGTCACTCTTGCGCGTCGAAAGTCGTCCCTTCAGCAACACAGACGGTGAACGGCAGAGCCGAGAATATGTTCCAATCCACGGTAAAATCAGTTTTAAATGACCAAAAACACATCGACACGAGTCACTGACAACAATCTGTCTCGCGCTAGCCATGTCGAATAAACTCCGCTCTCTTCATATGCTTACTTCCGCGCGCAAGTCCGTCATCCTGAAGTCGCCATTTTACTAACGTCACGTCTGCCCGTCGCTGATTGGTCCACTCCGCTGTCTGTATGCTGTGGCTTGCTCCGGCCTGGAAATTGTTTCCGTGGGAAGGGTGGCCAGACTCAATAGCTGGAACAGCGTTGAGTCTGGTGTACCAGGCTAGTAATGTGGTCCAGCTTCCTTATATTTGTGAGAACTCTGGCTGCAGCATTCTGTACTAGCTGCAGCTTCCTGACTGATTTTTTATCAAGACCTGTAAATATACCGTTGCAGTAGTCCAATCTGCTGAAAATGAATGCATGCATAAGTTTTTCCATGTCTTGTTGAGTCAGAAGCCCCTTAATTCTGGTTATATTTTTTAGGTGGTAATAAGCGGATTTAGTGACGGACTTTAGATGACTATCAAATTTTAGGTCTGAGTCAATAATTACGCCAAGGTTTCTGACTTGATTTGTAGCTGTAAGTGACATTGTGCTAAATTGGCTGCTTATCTTTGACCTTTCCTTTTTTGGCCCAAAAATGATCACCTCTGTCTTCTCCACATTTAACTGGAGAAAATTCTGGCACATCCATTCATTGATTTGATGAATGCATTTACTCAGGGAGACTAAGGGACTATAATCATGTGGGGACACAGAAATGTACAGTTGTGTGTCATCTGCATAGGCGTGATAGGAGATGTCATACTGTTCCATTATCTGAGCTAACGGAAGCATATAGATGTTAAATAAAAGTGGTCCAAGAATTGACCCTTGAGGGACTCCACACGTGAATTTGGTTCGTTTTGACTGATAGTTTCCAACTGACACAAAGAAATCCCTATCATGTAAATAGGATGTGAACCACTGAAGAATAGTGTCAGTAAGCCCTACCCACTGTTCCAATCTGCTGAGTAATATGTTGTGATCAACCGTGTCAAATGCGGCGCTGAGATCCAATAGTAGCAGAACAGATGATTTGCCTGCATCGGTATTCCGACGAATATCATTTAGGACTTTGATAAGCACGGTCTCGGTGCTGTGTTGTGGCCGAAATCCAGACTGAAATGAGTTAAAAAGATTGTTTTGCATCATAAAAGTCTGGATCTGTTCAAACACAACCCTTTCGATAATTTTCCCCAGGAATGTCAGATTTGATATTGGCCTGTAATTACTAATGGTTGAGGCATCCAGATTAGGTTTTTTTTAGGAGAGGTTTTATTACTGCAGTTTTTAAAGTCTGAGGAAACTCTCCTGTTTGGAGGGAAGTATTTATAATCTGAAGTATGTCTGGGGCTATGCAATGAAAAACAGTTTTGAAAAAGTTTGAAGGAAGGATGTCAAGGCAGCATGTTGTGGGCTTTAATTTCGACACAATTTCTGTTAAAGTGGCATAGTCCAAGAGGCTAAACTGTCCAAGATTGACGTGGGGGACATTTTGGGAGGCATTTAGTGTAACATTTGTTAATCCGGAGTTGCACACAGTCTGTCTAATCTTTAGTACTTTGTGTGTAAATAATGCTGCGAAATCATTACAGGACACCTCAGATGCCAATTCCTGAGGTATTGATGCTTGTGGGTTTGTCAGTTTGTCAACAACAGAAAATAGTGTGCGAGTATTGTTGGTGTTTCTACTAAGGATCTCTGAAAAATATGATTGTCTAGCATTTTTCAGTTCCTGGTTGTATTTGCGAAGACTCTCTTTGTAGATATCATAAAAAACTAGGAGTTTGTATTTTCGCCATCTGCGTTCTGCTCGTCTACAAACTTGCTTCTGTTTTATAGCTAGTATGGCATTTCTCCAGGGTGACCTCTTCTTTCTTGACAAAGTTTTTGTCTTAATCGGGGCAATAGTGTCCATTACAGGACACTACAGGTTCAAATACTTTTTTATACCACCGTAGATCCATACAAGACATATTCTTCCCAAAGTATAATTAATACATGAATCAATACATAACCCTAATATGTATATTTTAATAAATGGTTTTTAAGCACTGCAAATGTAATAATTATGACATAAATGAGAGATATGGCAGAAAACACAGACAAGGCTGAAAAAGCAGTTTCTGCTCTTGCACCCCTCTTTAAAATAAACTGCTTTATTTTAAGCCAAAAGAACTGTTGTTTGATAGAACAATATGTCCATATGCTGCCATAGCAGATTTATGGCGCAACAAGCCCCCAAACTATTTTCAATTTGTCTGTTTTACCCTGGACACCCCGGTTTAGAGACGTCGCACAACCGCTTTTGTTTCAACCCAGCCATTAAAAAAGGTAAGTAATTATATTTATCATTCAAAATGTCTGTCATTTTTAGCTTAGAATCATTAATTGATGTCTAATATATCGTTTAAAAAAGAAAAGACTTAAAAAAATTCCTCACTCGCATATTTTAAACTTTTAAACAAATTACCATATTGGCCTGAAGACGGTGTTTTTTGCATTGAAATAATACTATAAAAGAGCGAGTCGTCTTATATTCGCGGTCTAGACATTATACCCATTCACGACGCTAGATTGCGCCAGATATCATTGAAGCGATGTTCTGTCATGACAGATCTCAGCTACTCTCAAGTTTAACCAGTTTGCATTATTGCAATGTTTTTCCTTATTCAGATTTGTTTCAAAACTAGTTACAGTTAGACTTCACTTTGATGGTTAATGCAGCTAATGCAATTTTGTTGGTTTATCACAATAGATTGGTTTATTTACATTTCAAAAACTAGAAGCCATTTATTTACGAATGTGATTGCACTTTAATTTATATATTCAAATGTTCAGATATTAAGATTTGAATGAGGCAAAATAATATGCAAAAATTAATTTGGTGTTCAAAAGTCTTTTTTCAAGCTTGAGTCTTGAAAAAGAGCGGGTCATCTTATAATCCGGGCCATTTTATATTCGGGCCAATACGGTACGTCACAATGAAAAAAATGGTGTCTGCAAAAAACACAGATATCTACCTCATAACTATCGCTTAATTGTTTTTTTTGTTTTTTCGCTACTGTCGGATTTTCTCCGATATGTTAGATGATAATTAATCGATCCAAACAAAGAAAATTTAAAAAAAAAAACGTTTAAAAGGGTAAATTTATGAAAAAGAAAATCTCGACCACTCGTTGATGTCTGCAATTTCTGCATCGCGCCACTTGTTATATTACCATGTTTCACCCATAAAATCCCCCCAAAATCCAGCTGTGGCCATTCACAGCAGTGTCTTGACACTCATTGATACATGCTACATGGAGGTTTTGGATTGACAAAAGGTAAGTACGCGATAATATCTCGCTAAAGTCATGCCGTCTTTAATTCTGCTCTTTCATGCTCTCACCTCCAAATAGGGTTTTGCTGTTTTTTTTTGTTTTTTTTTTTTAAATGCCTTCGTGTTCAAAAATTTTCTTCCCCCCAAAAATTGAGATTTTAAGCTTTTCAATGATGTATCACACATGCATATCGGACAATTTTGAAAGTTGGCTAAATTGGGGGTCTCAGAGCGGAACTTGTACATGCATATATTTTAACATTTTTCAATAAAACAATGTACTTATATATTTAAATTTTAATTGAAAAAAATCCTTGATAGACTGTGGGCACGAAGTTTGAACCGTGATGTAGCGGGGATCACTGTATTTTTGTACTTTGGAAATGCCCCAGGTACTGTTATTTATATGTTACCATTCTGTATGTTGTATCAAACAAATTTAAAATTAATAAAGGAAAGCATCATAACTATCATACAATTCCAATAATAGCATTCAAATGGCTGGGGCAGTCCTCATTTTTTTCCTTTTTTTGAACTACATAATTCGTCCAGATTATTCACTAACGATAGTTATCGATCAGAAAAAAAATATGAACGCTGTGAGGAGAGCATAGTGGATTACATGGTCATACCTGTGAAGTTGTACAGTTTCGGCGTAATTTGTACAAGTGAGCACCGATTTTCCAATGTGTACGCCGTACGTTCAAAATCTGTGAGTTTTTCGTGGATTACGTTTTTTTTTTATCTCCGTTCAGATTTTGTCACCGTTTCGGCAACGAGACCATGTGCGTTACTATGCGTTACTATGTGGGTTGAATGACGCGAGAAAAGTCAGAGACACGGAGAAAGAAGAGCAGGAGTGGGAAGGAGGGAACAGTGTTGTGACACTGTCGCAAACATGATGCTAGGCTAGGTGGCTCCAATACTTCCTGATTGTAGCCGACAGCCTACAATCTACGCCCACTTGAGGCTACACTAGATATCATATGCATAAAGAACTAGATGCGAAATGACAGACTCAGCGGAGTTAGTAAACAACCGCCATCTTAAAGCAGAAGACTTCTCAGAAAGGCTCTGTTGTAGTGAACCTTCTCCGCGAACCTAAGTAACTTTTTATCTAAAATACTCGATACTAAATCGGCAAAATCTTGACTTGAATCTATCTTTAAATGATGAAACAGTTTTAAAACTTTCACATGTTCACAGTAGACGGACGGGAACTAATGCAAAAACGGGAGCAATTTTAACAACTTTAACAGTTGATTAACAAGATTAAATGACTTCCAAACATAGCCAAGGTTACTATGTTTTTTCTTTCTTTTTTTTTTTTTTTTTTTTTTTTAATTAAAAAAAAAAACATGAAAGCTAACACCAGTTACTTTGCCAAGTAACTAATTACTCTTACATTCAGGTAACTGAGTTACTAACTCAATAACATTTTGGGAGAAGTAATTTGTAACTGTAAATAATTACTTTTTTAAAGTAAGATCAACAACACTGGTCATAAAGATGAAGTCTGCAGAATGAAAAGTGACGAAAGGGGAGATTTTATTCTGCCAATTTATTGCCGAACACAATTTGCCAGCAACTATTGCTGATCACTTCTCAGAATTAGCAAAAGAAATGTTCCCTGACTCAAAGATTGCATCGGTATATTCATTTTATCAATTGACCTTTTTAATTTATAATAATTGGACACACTCAAGAACTACCTTCAAGTCAGACTGAATTGCGAGCTGAAGTGCAGCCATCAAAAGACTTGATAGAAATTGCCAAAAGTGCTACATACAATAAAACAAAAGTCACTGTTAACTTTTAGTAATCATGATGTAGCTGAGGATATTGATTGTTCTTTGACTGCCCCAGGTTATATGTGAGCAGCAATATTACCAATGAATTAATATTATTTTAAAATTGAATTTTATTTTTGTTTCATATTGCACGCTAACTGAAACGTTGTAAGATTAGTCATCAATTTGTAAGGGCATATACGTCACTATTTGTAAGATCGGCAGCGGCCTCAGGTTGACAGATATGTATTAATCTGTTACCATTTTGTACGTTGTATCAAACGAATTCAAAATTAAAAAAGGAAAGAATCATAAATATCATACAATTCTAATAATAGCATTCAAATGGCTGGGGCATTCCTCTTTTTTTACTTTTTTTGAACTACATAAATCGTCCAGATTTTTCACTAACGATAGTTATCGATCAGGAAAAAAATATGAACGCTGTGAGGAGAGCATAGTGGGTTACATAGTTTCAAGCACATGACAACTGATACCAACGCTACACACGTTTTAGTTTCACAGAGCTGCGATTTGTCATTTTATGGCGTCAAATATTACTACGACATCGCTGAAACGACAATATTGTGGACACAGGAACTAAACATTGAAGCTGCTTCGAAAAGTATTTGGTGTTGCAACACATAACTACAATGTACGTTTACATACCCATTCCAGCACACGAATAAACCCAATTGGTTCTTTTAGTGGTCCGAGGTCCAGAGAAAATCCGGAGACCGTCGTCTGTAGACATTGTACAAGTTAGGAAAATGACGAACAAATAAGTATATTTACGCGTCTTATCAGATTAAATACCACTAAAGACAATACTGAAATAATAACTCTTACATGCAAGTCATTTTGAAAATAAGTGGCCCTGCCCTTGTTAGCCAAACCCTTCTAGCAACAACATGCTACCTTCTGACAGCTGACAAACTCTCGTGAAACTCGGTTAACTCACTTACCTGAATAGAGTCCATTGTGACGTGCAACAGATAGCAAGTTTGTAAACGTGTCTTATACTTGTCAAACCTTGAGAAACGATAACAAAGTTAACTTGTTGAAAGAAATAATGCAATTGCATTCGTAAGGAGCTATAATGTCACCGCAGCAAGACGGAAGGAGGTGTGCCAGCTGATACTGTACAAGGATTTGAAGTCGATCAGACATGACGGGAAAACGACAACAAATAACATCCGGTTAGTACCTTTCTCAATAAAACATATAGTCAAACTTGTCGTTTAACAGTAAATGGGATAGTGTTCAGGGGTGAAAGTGGCCAGAACTTTTTTTGGGGTGAGGAGTGTCAAATCTCTTAAAACTAAGGAAATGCTGAGAAATCTGCTTTTGGCACAGTTATACCCATGACACCCCCTCCACCCCCCAAAAATGGGTGTTACACATGCATTAGACTACTGCAAGGCAGGGGCGCCGTATAGGGGTGAAAAGTTAGACTGATTCTAAGGGCCCATGCCCTGATGGGGGCCCACAGAGAAAATTAGAACATTAGTTAATCGTTTGCAAATTTAAATATTTATCATAATTTTAATAGGAATACAACGAAGGGTTTCGTTTTCGTTTTGTTTTTGGCAAACAGTGAACACCCAGAGAGCATATGTATTGCTAGCCCCCCCCCCAAACCCCAGTATTTTCATTAAATGGTTTGGTGCGCCCTTCCTTTCATTTGAACGGGAGCAGCGGTGCGCACTTACACCAGTCAAAGACTCGAAGCGCGCAGTAGTGCAGAAATGTTTTCAAAATAAAAATCGGGTTTTCAAAAGAGGAAAGAAAAGAAAGCAAAACAGGAGATGGGTAGAAAAGGCCAACAGGATGTGACAAAATACTTCACAAAGGAAGGATAGTGTGTTGTGTCAGTGTAGTGCTGAAAATTAACCTGTTATCTTAGCTCCGAAGCGATTTCCCAGCTCAATCCATAAGAAATACGGGATTTTCCCTGCCTCAATGAGCAACATGTACCTATTCAAAAACATGAATTCCAAATAATGGCGGCGTTTTTTGGCATCCTAAAGATGTGGAAAATTGGTGTGGAAATTTTCTTTTTTTAAATCGGCTTGAATACAGTTCGTCAAGAATATACTGAATTTAGTTTATCATCAGTTGAATTTAGTTCGTTAGCAAGGGACCTCGCTTCGGAGCTGTAGCTTATAGTGGGGATCGCGAGTTTCCAGATGGGGCTAAACCTACTCCATAATGAAATACTGTAATTGTTTGCTAGCTAGTGTTTGCTACACTTTTAGCTTACATTTAATCAGTACAGCAGGCAAATCCTTAGCAATCTCTTCATACTAAAACAGTTGTATACTGTATACTGTAATGTATACTGTAGTTAAGGGCGTAGGTTTGGTCTCAACATTGGTAGGTGATATTACAGCATAACCTGCATGTACACATTTTGCTCAGGATGGGACATTAATAATACCAAACAGATTGGGTCAGGCTACGTTTCTCACGAATATGAACCTAATTAATTGATATACTAAATAAGGGGTGCTCATGACGTTGATCACGATCGACCAGTCAATCACGAAGCTAGTGTGGGTAGCTCGCGGCACCCCCCCAAAGTACTTGTTTTTTTTTTTATGTACATAATTAATTGTGATTGTTGTGTAGAAGTTGTGTTGTGTGAGCTACGTACGAGGTTATGCAGCACCCCTCTCTCTCTAAGCAGCTTCTTGCTAACGTTTTTCTAGTTCAATAGTTGTCAGCAGAGGCTACTACATTTCTCACAGTTTATTTGAATGTTAACAGTAGAAAACACAAAGAGAAGGACACTTCTCTCGAAGCAGCTTTCTACTTGAGTTTTGCAGGTTAGCAAGTTCACACAGTTTAATGTCATGCTAACACTGATGCAGGTTGGACCTACAGTAGCAAAATTAATGGTGTGTTCCCCACTTCCAATACAATGATGTCTTTTTACATTTCTAACAGTGGCTGCTGCTGGCTGAAAAAAAAAACTTCTCATATCTCTAATATCTATTGTGGATGTGTGAGGGTTAAATCATCAGCCAATCAAATGTGCGTTTAGGAGGAAAAAATGGACCGGCAAATCCAAACATAATTAAAATAATTCACTTAATAATGGTGGGGTCAATTACAACAATTAAAACATATGGGAAGACAATATAAATGACCTATATAACTGAAGTCATTACATAACGCAAATAAGGTTGCTTAAAAGTTGGTGGAGACAATTTAAGCAGCCTGAAAAGTTGGTAGTGTTTTGTCCCAAACGTCCCTATGCAAACCTACGCCCTTGACTGTAGTATAGTTAAGTTCAAACAAAACATTTATTCTAAGTCACTCATTATGGTATTTGGTTTGAGAACATTTCTAATAAAACTATATTTAGATTGTAAAAGATGGCCTTCAGTACATTTTTATAGATGATATCAGTATATTCATTATTGCTCTATACGCTGTATGTTTACATACAGTGGGGAGAACAAGTATTTATACACTGACAAAGCAGTGTATCAAATACTTGTTCTCCCCACTGTAAATATATTTTCATCTTAAATTAATGCAGAAAAAGCACAAATTAGTGTGTAAAGATTCACCAGAATGCAGGAAATCATGTACAGTGGGGAGAACAAGTATTTGATACACTGCCAATAGGTTTTCCCATTGGCAGTGTATCAAATACTTGTTCTCCCCACTGCAGTTGATACTCTAAATATGTGTGTGTCCCCCGGCACTGGTGGTGGGGCCCAAAGTGATATCTTTTCATGGGGCCCAAAATCCCTGGCAGCACCCCTGCTGCAAGGGCGTAGGTTCGGTCTCCACATTGGTAGGGACAATATAACAGCGTAACCTGCATGTACACTTTTTGCTGGGGACAGGACATGTATAAGACCAACCAGACTGGGTGAAAGGGGGTCAGGGCTACATTTCTCACCAATATGAACTGAATTAATTGATAGGCTAAATGATCAATGCAAAATAAATGTGTATTGACTTATACTAACTTTCATGTGTATTGGGTCATGTGATACACCGTTTGATTCAAACCTTTGTTTTCAAAAACAACTAAAGAAACAATGAAAAAAAAAAACTTCCAGAATAAATGTCGGGATTTTATTAGCAAATTTAAATTGCAATATTATATATACACAAATTATATTAACATACACAACAATTATAAACCTTTTAACCATCAATTAACTATGTACAAGGGGGGTAATCCGTAGTTCACTTCATTTCTTACAGTTTAATTAACATTAACGGTAGAAAACATACAGGACAATATTTCTCTCAACGCAGCTTCCTGCTCGAGTTCGAAAAATTCACACAGATTAATGTTATGCTGACTCTAATGCAGGTCGGACTTTCAGGAGCAAAATTAGTGTTGTTTTCCCCACCTCCCAAAAAATGTACATCTTTTTACACTACTTACAGTGGCTGCTGCTGGCGGGAAAAAAATAATATCCCTTGTCTTCTAAGGGGGCGGAGAAGGCAGCATGTTGTATTTCTGTCAGGCTGTGAATTCGCGTGTGTGTGTGAGGGAGAGTAATCAGCCAATCAAACATGCGTTAGAGGGAAAAAATGGGACTGCCACATTCAGCATGTGAAAAAGGGTCAATGTAAGACTGAACATAATGAAAGTAATGTAATTCACTTAACAATGGTCGGGTTAGTTCTATCCTTACAACATATGGGAAGACAGTCTAACGGACCTATATAACTGAAGCCATTATATAATGCAAATAAGGTTGCATAAAAGTTGGTGAGGACAATTTCAGCATCCTGAAAAATTGGTAGTGTTATGTCCCTACCATCCCTATGCAAATCTACGCCCTTGGACTACTGCATTACATATACTATCACAAGGCATACACGAGAAATGATTTCATTCAAAATTGTATTTTTTCAACAATTGTCAGGCCGAGATGACGAGGCGGGCTCAGCTGCGGGGTTTCAGGCAAAAACTTTTATTGAGAAAACAGAGGTTCTTCCGCGGGCATGCGGGGATGAGGAAAAATACCAACAAAAAGCGCTCCAAACGGAGGAATAAGTCAGGACAATCACGATCAAAAGCTCAAACAAAAAGCACTTCAAAAGGAGGAAAATTATAAACATAAAATGCTCCAAATGGAGGAAAAAGCCAAAATAACTTTGATCAAAAGTTCAAACCAAAAGCACTCTAAATGGAGGATAAAATCTAGACAACTATGACTGCTGTGAAAATCAGGCCGACGTGACTAACATGGGTAGTAAGACAATTTGGCACAAGACAAGGGAGATACAGACTATATATACTACTGGTGTCAACAATAATCGATGTGGCGATGCATCCTGATGCGTGGCATGGACGATTAGATTCGATCCGGGCTCGATTTTTTAGGCCCAAACTAGGCTCTAATATAAGTACGTTAAAAAATCTTCCCTGCACAATTCCGGTGATGCAACGGATTTGGTTTACCCATTTGAATTATTATTCTCATGTTTACTTGTAGAGGAAGCTACTTTACATTCAAAGCAATGCAGGGGGGACGAGGAACCCAAGTCCGCTTCCTCACCGGAGTAACGTCACAGACATGCGCAGTTGCGATCGAGAGAGCAGAGAGATATATGTGCATATATATGTGCGTATAAGGGATGCAACGATACAGTTAAGTCACGGTTCGGTTCGATTTTCGATACAATTCAATACATTTAATGCTCTGAAACAGAAAATACAACTGTTATTATTATTATTTTTATTTATATATATATTTATTTATTTTTTGCTAACAAGCAAAAATAACAGTGCCATCATATAAACAAACATTTTAGTGCACAATATTTATGTGCTTACTTCTTACTGATCTGAAGAAAAGTTTTGTATATAAGTGCTGAGAACAATTTTTACTGTTTGTAAAGTGGGTCACACTGTTGATTGCTGCAGCTGACTTAGCAGCTATATTTACCATATAGGCAAAACATCCTATTTGTGGTCCGAATCCGTCTGTAACATGTACTGAATTAACAGTATTTGCAGCATTATCTATAGTCACTGGTATGGGTTGATTTGGCCTGCTTAACTTCCATTCAGTCATGGCGGTTTCTATTTAATCAATGTAGTCTATGGACTACGCGTCGCTCTGGGGTCACACAGCTAATGGCATGGGATCTAATGTAGCACATCGAGGTTGCTATTTGATGACATCTAGTGTGCGCGCTGCGCCGCTTGAGTATTTTCTGGCCACAGAAGTCACTTCTGCTCATTACTGCACAACGCCAGCATATTACAATCGACTTTCATAACAGGACGAGTTTGAAGTACGGCGCTCTTAATTTGTCACTCATTGTTCATCATGAAACCATGAGTTTGCTTAGTCTCCCACGGTCTTAACCTTTTTGATCCCATCGGTGCTACCACAGCAAGTGTTGGCTTACGCATGCTAATTGTTTGTGAATACCATGTTAAATGAGCAGCATAACATCGCGGATATGCGTTGTAGTGTACATCCGTAATATTGAAGACGAAGGTGTAAATATCGTTTGCTAATTTCGAGACAAAGACATACAGATGTAATGATTTGGGAAGTTAGCTCACGTGGGTAGGACAGTATATTTGCGTTCAAATGATGCCAGTAGATGGTGGTATCGGTGCCCTAAATGTTGGTACTCGTCGATACCGATACCGCCATTTCGGGCCGGATCGGCACCCCCTGCCGATACTGGTATCGGTGCAACTTTAAGTAAAAGTAACTAGTTACCAGGGAAAGTAACTATTTCCGTTACTTTAAAAAGAAGTTGTATGTCAAAGAATTTGAAATTTTCTGAGCAGTATTCGAGTTGAATAGATAAGAACAGACAGGTAGTTGTAAATTACTATCGAACCTTGTAATATTTATTGCACCTCACCAGCAACAGATTTATCCTACACTTGAAGTGCAACAAAAATAAAGAGATTTGAATTGCTTACCACAGATATCGAAAAAAGCTTAGCCCCGGGACATAAATTACACTTTAAATGCACGTTCTTTCCTTTATTTTCAACCAACTTGAAATAGTATTTATATCTCCACCTCGTAAAGGACAATTTTTCCTCTGAATGCTCTGCCATCATATCCCTCTGCATCTGTTTTGCGTGTGTGGGTTGGCCGCACGCTCTTCCGGTTTGTGTGTGAAAACACCGGCTCTGAAGTTTGTTTAAAAAAACAAAAATCAAAAAAACTTTATTAACAACAAATACACATATACAAACACAGGGCGAGACAATTCACATATAAACAACCGGCTCTGAAGTACGTGCGCTATTAGGCTCGACCTTTTACTTCAAAGAATGGGGGATCACGTGAGATTTGACAACAACGCAGCCATATTGGAAGCAGGTCTGGCTCGCGGGACATTAAACTTTAACTTGCCAGTTCGATAAAGAGACAAACTCGTTACTAAGGCGAAGAACAGATATGTGATCAAACTTAAGGATGTGAACAATGCTGACCATTACGAGCAAGCCGAAGACAAATGGAGTAAAGATGTCAACAGGCTTCCACAATTACGCAAAATGGACATTCTGCTGTATTTATTGTTTGGTGTATGTTACTAAACTCATCAGCATTCCGAAATTACAAATTGCTACAAAGCTACGAACAGTTTTGCTGCAGATGGGTGCAGGACCTGCACATTATGACCATATCAAACGGTAACTCCATCGTTCTTGCAAAGGTAGGCTATGTGTGTTTACTATTTTCATTGCTATGAACCTGAACGCACCCCAAGTCTTGGATGACAAATAAACAGAGCAGAGTAGACTCGCTATGTCTGGTAGTTTCTTCAATTTATTCAAAGTAAATAACGCACCGCTTTTGAACGTCCGTAACGGTAACGGCGTTGTAACGGCGGAAAAAATAGTTAGATTACCCCGTTACTGAAAAAATAACGCCATTATGTAACGGCGTTATTTACAGTATAACGGCGTTATTCCCAACACTGTATTTACGTCATCAGCAATCGTGATTTGACCCAGGAATTTAACGCCTGCTTTCACGCACACCGCTTCCCGGGAAAGTCCAGGACATTATTCTAAGACATGACCCGTGAAATGTCCGCGTAATCTCCGTGTCAGTCGACCCAGGAAATTATTTCCACATACAACTGCTGCATGGTTAAATCCCGCGATATTCCTGGTGTTTCAGAGTGTGTGAAAGGGGTTTAAGTGTCATCCGGCAAATTTTATCACGAACTCCATTTATGTCAGCTTAGATCTTTTACATCTATTTAAAAGTGAGCATAAGCATTCATTAATGCTTATGACAGTATGTCATTATTATGTCGGTCTTAAGACAGTTGATGACGTCGCTGTCAAATAAAGTGTTACCTATTAATATCTTTTGTAGTAAATATCCCATAAAACACTGAGGAGAGCGGCTTATAGTCCGCTGCGGCTTATCTATGAACAAATACTGTTTTTGTATCAAATTTAGTGGGTGGCAGCAAATAAAATAAAATAAAATAGAATAAAATAAATAAGCCTCTTCAACTCTTTCCTTTCTCTTTAAGATCTGATCAATTTTCTGTGCATTGCCCTTTTTATTGCATTAATTCCATAAGCTTGTTCTTTTTATTTTTTTCCTTTTTTTGCCGTTCTAGAAAACATGTGCATTTGAACCAGACAGCGCTAACTATCTATGCTGATCACATGCCAGTATGTTAGCCAGTTGAACGGACAACTGCATCCAGGGTTGTTTGCTGCACGCATTGGCACACTGATGCAACTGGTCTGACTCCGATAACTGCTGCAGCTACGGAGAGCTTCGTGCCGTCCGTGGAATAAATAAATAATACATGTCGGTGAAAACGGATGAAGCTACACAAGCACTTTATTGTACATGTTGTTAACACTTTTGCAAGAAAGTTCTTAACTTAAACCAGTCCTTGGCCCCATATCATTGCCAGATCATCAACTCAACTCCACAGGTTTGTGACTCCAGCCTTTAGCTTACAAAGAATTTTGTAACCTTGATACTGAGTGTCATGTTGTGTGCATTCTCAGTTCCTTTTTTGTCATTCAGCACCTGATGGAGCCGGACAGGCGGGGCCATGCGACACACCTGTGGTGCATTAGGAACAGTTAATATTTAAGGACACCAATCACCATCTGCCTGCTAACTTGCCTTGATTACCGTTGTGTGTGTCTCATCATCTTCGTGCTTCTCAAGGTTTTGTCCTAGTTTGATCGTTTTTTATTTTAGTGCTATTTTGTACTTTGTAATCAGATTTTTGTACCTTGTTATATTCACGTTTTCTGGCGTGCTTCCTGAGTTACTTGTTATACTCGCGTTTTTTGGCGTGCTCCCACAGTTGTACGTTGTTAAACTCGCATTTTGTGTGTGCTTCCTTTGTTATGCTGATTAGATACATACGTTCACTATTCCTGTTCTCCAGGTCTGTGATTGGGACACTAATCAACAGCTTGCCATTCATAACACTGAGCTCATTTTAGTTTTTTTTGTCCCTAGATCCTGTACTGCTTGCCTGCCAGAACACCCAACAAAAATCATTACTCCAATCAAAAAAGTTGTTTCAATAATAAATAAAAAAAATCAATCAAAAATATGTTCAAATGCATATTTTTTAGCCTCAAATGTATTTATTACTATTATTTTGCATCCAAACTTTTTTCTTTGAATTTTATTCCCGACTGAAGTGATTTTTAAAAAAAAATTAAAAATCTATATTTTGATTGAAGCAACTTTTTTTGGATTGAACAATAAAACACAAATCTACCTCCACACAGCCCCATATAAAATCCACTATGGATGAATGTGTTGCACCTACATTCCAACTCGGCAGATGGCAGTCATTCAAAGCATAGTTGTCAATCACGTACACGAGAAGAGAAAGAAGAAAAAGGGAAAAGAAGAATAATAGCAAAACACTGCAAGCGCCATTTTGCCTGTTAGCTAACGTAGCACATGAAGACTTGCGGTGCTTAAAACGCAAACCATTTTAACCAAGAAACTGGTAATTGTCACTATTTCTACAAGTTGTATTCGACGCTTGCGTATATTATATAATTTATAGTGGGTGAGGTTGGCGTGTTTTTTCGAGTAATTATTACGGTTAAGATGGGGGTGGCTACACAGGCTTGAAATGTTTTACGTAGGCCTAGTGCAAATGATACATTTGAAAAGAACTTTCCGTATTCTTTGCTAGTTTATTGATCTAGTGACTCACTATCATTCATTGTGAAACATTTTAGTTGTATTTAGCGATCATTCAACTACTAATATCCTGATGTTTGTGGTCGATTTTCACCAGCGCCTGGATTCGCTGTTTTTACGTGAATTTTTGTTTTGTTTTTAACAACATACACATCGTGGCCGTTAAAGCCGCCATCTGGATTTAACCAAGCAAGTAGGTAAGACTCTTCCTTTGGCTAACTGCTGCCGTGGCTTTGTTGCTTTTATGTAGTTTTGAGAATCGTGAGGGAAGCGTACAGCCGTGGCATATACAGTACCTGACAAAAATCTTGTCGCTTGCATACACATGGACCTGCAGTGTCCCTCTAATATATTTGTAATCAATATTTTCTTACAAGAAATGGATAATTTTAATGCTTACAGGTTTTGGAATAACATTTCGGTGCCAAGCAAAACTGTTGAAAAGTGTTCTGATGTTTACAAAGCCCATTGAGTCAATTTTTGCCAAGACAGAAGTCATGTCGCCTTGTCAAATGATGCACACAATCCCGGATTAGAGCTTCACCTGTTGCCAATAATGGATCGATTTACTCTCAGGTGTGTATAAAAAGAACCCCAGTGCACTAGACTGCTACATCAACTGCAACCTGACAAGATGCCTAAGATTCCTCCTGAGACCAAATTGTTAATTATCAAGAGCCTGAAGACCAGATCCACTGCAGATGTGGCAGCCACCTTCAATGTGTCTCAGCGTCAGGTACAGAGGATAAAAAAAAGATATGAACAGACTGGAGACGTTTTTGACGAGCCCAGGTCAGGCAGACCGCGCAAGACAACTGCTCGGGAGGACCAGTTGTTGGCTGAAAAATCCAAAGACAGCCCTTTTTCCACTGCAGCAGTGCTCCACGAGACCTGGTCACCTGAAGTCCCTGTGTCAACCAGAACAGTCTATCGAATTCTGTCTAGAAATGGCCTCCATGGTCGAATCAGTGCCCAGAAACCAGAATTAAACAAAAGACAATTAAAAAACCATGTGGCATTTGCCAATGCCCACAGCCTGTCAAAAGGATGGACGCTGGAAAAGTGGCAGAAGGTGGATTTTTCAGCTGAATCTCTCATTGAATTACACCAAAGTCGCCGCAAACATTGCAGGAGACCTACTGGAACCAGCATGGATCTGAGATTCACTCAGAAAACAGTGAAGTTTAGTGGTGGCAAAATCATGGTCTGGGGTTACATCCAGTATGGGGGTGTGCGAGAGATCTGCAGGGTGGAAGGCAACATAAATAGTCTGAAATATCAACAAATCTTAGCTGCCTCTTACATTCCTAACCATAAAAAGGGACAAATTCTGCAGCAGGATGGTGCTCCATGGCATACTTCAAGCTCTACCTCAGAGTTCCTTATGGCAAATAAGATCAAGATCCTCCAGGACTGGCCAGCCCAGTCACCAAACATTAACATTATTGAGCATGTCTGGTGTAGGATGAAAGAGGAAACATGGAAGACGAAACCCAAGAATGTTGATGAACTCTGGGAGGCATGCAAGACTGCTTTCTTTGATGTTCCTGATGACTTCATCAATAAATTGTATGAATCCTTGCCGGACTGCATGGATGCAGTCCTACAAGCCCATGGAAGTCCTACAAAATATTAAATTTGGATCTCACAGCACCACTACTTAATCCGCTTATGTTATGTAACATATTTTTGTATTTGAAGTAAATTTTTTGTTCAATTTTCACTCTACTTTCTGTAGGCGACAAAACTTTTGTCTTGCCAAGATTTGACCTTTATGTCTTCTTTAAATGATAATGATTTAAATGATTATGTCTTCTTTAAATAAATCTTTTTTCAGTGAAATAAATATATTTTTGTACATTCAGTGTCATTTGGGAGGGTCTTAGCTTTCATATGTGCCATTTCTGAAACCAATTGAATTATTAAAAGTCCGGTTGTTAGCAATTGTTTCAACAAAATGGATAAGCGACAATACTTTTGTCAGGGACTGTAGGTTATTGTTTTAGAAATGTCCAATTTGCTGAATTACAAGTCATTTGGTTATTGAATAATTACGTATATGCATACACACACACAGGGTGACCCCAAATAACTGTGAATTTTTGAAGTGGTGTTGGCAGACATGAGCAAGTGACAGCACAGAGACGGAGACCTTGCCATAAAAATGTATTATGAAAACTGTAATAGTTTGACAGCTGCACAGAGGGAGTTCTGACGTTTTTACAACTTGGGATGTCATGGTGCTGTTCTATCAAAACATGCCATGAAATGTTGGATTACTAACTTTGAAGGGACTGCATCTGCCATAAAGAAACCAAAAGGATGACCAAGAAATGCTCGTACTCCACAGAACGTTGATGTTGTACGCAAGTCTGTCTGGGACACCCGGCGTACAATTCATAAGCAAGCATCCGCGGTTGAAATGTCCTGGGGGAGAGTTCACAGAATTCTTGCTTTAGATTTAAGATTTAATCCATACAAGCTGGAGAGTGTAACAATTGAGGAAAAAAAACATTACCTCCTGCGAGAAATAATAACGTACATAAATGGTGATGATGAATTTTTATGTTGTATGTACTGTAGGGGTGGAAACCTTTTGGGTAGCTCGCGAAATGATATGACGTGCAATACAAGGCTCGCGATAACAATGCTCTCACTATTATGGATACATGGGTCAGGAAATTATTCCTCAATACAACTAGTAAAAAAACATATTTCCTCCACACCCATCTCACCTTTTAAACCCCTGGCCCATTTTTATGCCTGCTTTTACTTAAGAGGTATGGTCTATTGTTTTTAGTTGTGATTTCTTAAAGTAAATATTTATCGTGTTTAAATGGGTGTACTTGTGCTATTAATATATACTGTATTCTCACTGTGTAATTGTAAATTGGTTAAAAAAAATTGGGGGGGGCGCAATAATATCGCTTATCGCAATTTATGAGATAAATTATCGCACACTAAAATTTGTTATCGCGACAGGCCTAATGAATATAGTTTTTTTTTTTTTTAATTGGCATGTTGCAAGGTTTCGATCACTTTTTCTTCCATCACTTTTGGTTTTATTGGATTGTCAAAATGTTTTTGTGGGTCACCCTGTATATGTGTGTGTAGAGTATATAATGTACATATATAAAACTTGAAAAATGGTGGCACATAAACATGAAACGAGGACCTTGAAAAATCGTGAATGTAATTACAGTTTGCGTGCATTCTTTAAGAAATCTAATTAGAAAGACATTATAATGGTAATTCATTTGTATATAAATCATACTGCATGAAAGCAGAAGATGGAAGTAAAGTGAAGAATATCAACTATACTCCAGAAGGTAAATGTGTTATTAGTTAGCAGTGGTGGAATGTAACAAATGTACTGCATTACTGTACGAATATGAAGTGGTACTTTTTACTTCACTACATTTTACTGCATGTTTCTGTACTTTTTACTCCACTACTTTTCAAATTATCCTCAGTGTTAAACGTTACATCTTTCTGTCATTGTGAATTGTTAGTTTTGTTTTCCTGCCTCCAGCGCAAGCAAGCAGCCCCGTGCAACTATACTGTTATTGAGCACTAGAGGGAGCAACACGAGTACAGGCAAGATTAGGCAGGTGAACAAGAGATTGACCAATAAAAACCAACAGTGAGAGCATCGCACCTTCAGATGGGTGCTGCATACTCTTGTACAATAAATATTGGGAGTATGCACCTTATTAGTGCTGTAACGATTAAATGATTAACTCGAATATTCGATTAGAAAAAATATTAGAATTAAATTTTATTGCTTTGAGTATTCGTTTAATTAAAGTGGAGTTGTAATGGTTTATTATGAAAGTGTTTGCACTTAGTTTTGATTAGGGTGGATACACTGCCCTCTTGTCTGCCTCATTTCACATTGCTGAATCAAACTGCTCCCTGTTAAGACCAACGTAAGCTAAGTTTTTGTTTGAGCTAATTTTTTTTTTTATGCATTCATAATTTAGTTTATAAGTATATTTAGCTGTTTTTTTTGTGGGATCATATGAACCATTTGTTAAGAGCATTGTAAAACAAAAAGTTAGCATTGTATAGCATTTAAGCTAGCAGACTTTTGCTATGTAAGTTAGCCAATTGTTCTTTTGCTGTACATGGATCCTCATTTTTTTTTTTTTAAATACCGTTTGAGGCTCAGCTCAGGTATTTTAATTTTTCATGTTCCTTATCCGATTACTCGATAATTTGAACTAACTAGTTCATCGATTGATCGACAACTAAAATAATCGATAGCTGCAGCCCTACACCTGAGCTTACAATCAGCCATTGAGATAAGTTATGGAGTTTTGGGAGCTTTTTAAGCTACTGTTTACAGAGCAGCCAATTTACTTTTTTCCATTCTGCACGGTTATATAATTTAAAATATAAAACTTATTTGTAAATTGTAAATTTTAATGTACTTCTGTACTTGAGTAATTTTTTAAGTAAAAAAAAGTATTCATCCACCACTGTTTGTTAATCATTACCTCAAACATATAAATTATGAGTTGATAATTTAATTAGTGAAGTTTTGAGATGTTCAAAAACATGTTTTCATGATGTACCCTATATGCAAAATGCCAAATTTGTTCGATAATAACCCTTTCAGTCCTGTGGGGAGTGTTTTCATTTAATTTTTTTAGGTGTTTATCCATCCTTTGGCCCGTCGCTGTGGTCCCTGAAAATGGAAAACATACCTTCCTTCCTTTGGGAATACATGGGCAGAAGACTTTTTTTTTTCCTTTCAGTTTTGGTAGCTAATGCTTGGCCTTTTTTTCCTCGTAAAATGTTCCCAAGTGTGCAAAATGTCATCCAGCCCAAGAACAGTTGTTTTTACCATCTTCCACTCTGCTCTTATGGCCTTTTTGCAACATGAGATTAACCATTTTTCTTTATTTGCCCCAAACTACAACTTTTTTAAAAAGAAAAAAAAAAAGTTTTACAAATTAAAAAAAAAAAAAAAAAAAAAAAAAAAATGGAAAGGACTTGAAGCCACCATCAGTAATGTTAAGCAGTCTGGCTGAGATGTTTGAGTGCCCTGGGCGACCTCCTGGCTTCGCATTTCCCTCTTATCTCATGGATCAAGTGTTCCTCTAGGACTTCATACTGAAACAAGGGCACCCCATCATCAACCTACAAAAGAGGAAGAGAACGTCTCTACCTTCCTCAGGTAATAAATACAATAGAAAAAGAAAAAAAAAAACAAAAAACAATTAATTATGTAGAACGAGACTGTAGTATTCCATGTTTTGAGATTCTCTTAATTTAACAGTCGGGATTAAAATTTAACTCATGTTTTCAAGGGAGTCTTGCTGGCCTGGAAGAAGCTGTTGCTGAGTTCAAAGGTCATAGCCGATCGGCGCAAACCAAGACTTTAAACCGGCCTCACAATGACTGCCAATGGAGACGACTGCTACTTCTTTTACTATTCTACATGCACTAAAGTGAGTAATTCAATACACAGATATACTGATGTTAACACATTTTCTTCATACACCTCAGTCTTACAATAAAGTCTCATTTCTTTCTACCAGGGAGACAGCTGCCCTTTCAGGCACTGTGAAGCAGCAATGGGCAACGAGACCGTTTGCAATCTCTGGCAGGAGGGACGTTGCTACCGAAATGTCTGCAAGTTTCGCCACATGGAGATCACTGTAAGTAGCTTTTTAAAACAAAATTGAATGAAGCGCTAATGACTAGAGAAAAGGACTGTTAAATATTACAATTATGCACCAAACTGGATCATACTTAGGGCCCGTTTACATGGTGACTCTCCGAGACTACGAAAAATTTCAAATTTGCTTTTATATGGTTCCATCTCCATCCGAACAATGTCGCGATTCTGCATGCAAACGATGTAGTAGTCATGCCAGGCCCTAGGTGGCAGTGCAGATTTACAAGGAGACGGCAAATGATGCACTTTGACCGCACCAAGCTCCTCAGCCCGGAAAAAACTAGCTACTTTGCGGTTTTTGACTTATCGCGGCGGGTTCTGGTCCTTATTAACCGCGAATAACGGTGGAATACTGTACACTGTGGTCATGATGAGTCATCCAAAGTCTTTCCAAACAGCTATTCAAGTCATCTAGTAAAAATTTCTTTAAAAAATATATATATATTTTAATATCGCAAACCCCTAAAAAATCGCAGCAATATTGTTTTCAATATCGTTCAGCCCTACCGCCCACTCCAAGCAATGGCATTATCCTTTAGCTCCCAAGGGCAAAAAAAAATGGAAACATTCAACATATTTAAATTTAAAAATATTATTAAAACGGTAAATCAAAGCCGACGTTCTGCCATCTGCTGTTTTTAATGTTTAATAGCACCACTGCGCATGCCCATGTGACGTGTGCGAGTGCCTACGTCATCGAAGCGAAGGCGTTTTTCATTCATATGAATGCACTGCGACCCCCGTAATCGAATTCTTCCACTTTTGAGGCAGGATTCAGAATTTTTTGTGTTCGCCGACACCATAAGCACGCGAGGCCATTTCGCTACTCAGTCATTGCGTCGCGCAGTCGCCATGTAAACTGCCCTTTAGAGCCAATCTTCCCTCTAAGATGCGCCCATTCGCAATCGCACACTACTCGCACAGATTCCACCCACAAGAAAATCTATGCGCCGCACAAAATAAAATTCAACAGAAATGAAGCGTCGCTAGGACTACTGTTGGCGCCGCAGTGATGTCTTAGCCCGACGCTCCTATTGGTACGTTGGATATGGCAACGCGGTGCTCCCATTGGTGGGTTACTGACACCACGAGTTTTATGACCTGAGGAGTGCAAGAAAAAAATAGTGACTCCTGTGCTCATTTGCTGAAGCCATGCTCTGCTGCCAATTTGTGCAAGTGCTGCAGTATTAATTAATATCAAAGTTTAGAACCTATGTAATCTAGTTAATAGACCAATAATATTGTCTCTGTACCATTTTGATTCTTTTAAGATGAAATGGCTGTCGTTGTTTGTGCAATTTTATTTATTTTAACCTGTGCTTTAAAGCTGCTTACACAAGGAGAATAGGAATCTTGAGTGTCCTTATCGTCGGGAAAACAATGAAATTGCGACAGTCATAAATCGTTGTATTTTGAGCATGTCGTCATATGTCGAGACAAATGACGTGTCAAATTTTACGTCTGATGTCGCAAGGGTCAGATGTCGATGCGTTAATATGTCGAGGTACCACTGCATATCGAAGTATAACCTCAATTCCAATGTAGTTGGGGTATTGTGTTAAACATAAATGCAAAATAAACAATACAATGTAAAATTGTACAAAATATTATTGAATCGATGTGGAATTCATTTATAATAAGTAATTTTATTGACTAGTACTTGTACTCCACCTTTAGTTTGCAATAGTTAATAGTTATTTAAGTGTGTTGACGTAGTGAGCACATGATCAGACTACAGATATGTTCCTAATTGTAAACTTATATCAATACAGAAAAAGCGGAAAGAAATACCGTGCTATTGGGAAACCCATCCAGCCGGGTGCCAGAAATCCCACTGTGCCTTTTTCCACGAAAAACCACGTTGTGTTGATGGTATTCTTATTCCACCTGACCTAAGTGAGTCTATTACCAATTTGATTTTTTAAGCAGATTTTAGATCATTTCAACTCCACCTAATGAAAAAATTATGAACAAAATGATCCTAGGTCAAAACGTGAAAGAGGAACAGCTGCATGAAGAGCCATCCCCACTGCCAGCCACTCCTCTCCCTACTGCAGCAAATCCTCAGTTGAGAGGTGTCATGAAGACAGAAAGCCAAGAACCAGTCCCAAGCCCTACTCACCCACCAGTGGTGATTAACCCAGCAGATGATGATGAGGATGAAGATGGTGAGATTCCTGTTTTAATTTTTTTCATTGTTCCAGTAAAATCCATGGTGAGATTCCTGTTTTAATTTTTTTCATTGTTCCAGTAAAATCCAATAGCGTACCACACGTAACACATCACCTTTGCTTATTGATATTCATGACACTAGCAACTGTTGCTAGGGGTTCAATTTCCCGCTTGTCCCTCATGCTAGATGCATGTAAATAGCATACGAACGAGATGTCTACTGAGCTAAACCTACTAATTCTGTCCGAAAATGATGTCCCTGGTGTTAAATTCACTTTTAAAGATGCGGAAGAACATACACATGTTCAGTTAGAGAGATGGCTTGAGTGTAGAGGGCTGAAAAAGACAGGAAAAAGAGCCGACCTGATCCAGAGGTAGCTTTTTATCGACACGTACTTCTTGAGTGCGTTGTTTTTTTTTTTTTTTTTTTTTTAATCAACATTGCCTTTCGCCACTGACATTCTCCTGTTTCAGCAAGCTATCCTTGACCAACATATTTCCTGTTTGTCTTATATATTATATCCTCTGGTTGTCTTACGTCTCTGACTGTTCTTGGTGGTAGTTTATATTGCTATTTTTGTGTAGAGATCGCAAATGCTACTCCGTGACAGCCACCGAACACTTTTAATTTTTTCATTAATAACAAATCTTAATATTATTCATTTATTTTCACTTCGCCCTAACTAAGGTTGTTTCTTTACAACAGAAAAGGTAAATCTGTTAGATCTAGAGCCTACCTATATCAAAATGGCTTACCTCTTCGGGGCAGGCAATGGGTCAGGATTGTCATCTGTAGGACCATGGCCCCCAACAAAATGTTTAATACATATGAAGGTAAATGGCTTCACTTTGCTGGCGTGTAATGGTCTTTTGGACATCCGCACAAGTTGATTCATTGTTCACATTTATCCCTCTAAGTTTTTGGCTTCGGGAAACGAATGAAGAAAAAATCCTTCATATGTGGATGGTCGTATTGTCTGGAGTAGGCATGTGCCGGTTACCGGTTTCAAGGTTTACCTTGGTATGAAAACGTCACTGTTTCAAAACCACTAAAATTTTTCTTCATACCGTTGTACGGAATTCGCTATTTTACATGTCTCAAAAATGCAGCCAGAACGGTCTTTGAGCGGCAGCGCTCACCCCTCCTTCTCCGGTTGTTGCGGTGTGTGTCAGTGATGCTATTCTGCTAGACAGCCGGCGAACCAAAAAAGAAACACTCCCAACACAAGGCGCGCTTTTCTTGAATTTATGGACATCTCAAATCATTGTAACTGAACTATACAAAATGAATACATTTAAAACGTTGTACAATAGTATTTTACACATGTGAGTAGCTTCATTAGCACAAACACAACAGAATGTGATGAAGTCATTATATCCATGAACACCATGAAAAAGTTTGCCCAAAAACAAAACACACATTTTGCTTTCAAATTCAAAATTCAAACTAAAAACTTACAAAGACGAATATTAGCCTAGTCTTAGCTTAGAGAGCAACTTCGTTGAGGTTATAAATGTCACGGCCACTAAGAACCAAGCTTGAATGAAGAGAAAAAGGAAAGCTTCAAAGATCGCGAATTACGACAGATGATCTTGCCCTAAGCACAAATGTACGTTTGCTGAACAAGGGGAGGTCTCACTCCCAGTGTTTTTTTTTTTTTTTTTTTTTTTAGATGAAACCGTTAACAATATTTGCATTTTAACTAACTTATACATTTTTAACTTATTAATTATTTGACTTTTTAACACAAATGCATGACATGTAGACTAGAGTTGACACAGTGGCTGAAAATGGAGAAACTTCACTTGAGCTTTTTGCCCCCCCCCCCCCCCCCAAAAAAAAGTCGTACAGTAGATAATTTTATTTAGAAGTGTTTTTACTTCTTTATAGCAATTAATTTAGTTTTTGCTCTAATCTCGAGCAACCTGAGCTGTGGCTGTGGGTAGTTTATAAGTATTTTTTAAAATTTTATTTAAAATACAGTGCCTTGCAAAAGTATTCGGCCCCCTTGAATCTTGCAACCTTTCGCCACATTTCAGGCTTCAAACATAAAGATATGAAATTAAATTTTTTTGTCAAGAATCAACAACAAGTGGGACACAATCGTGAAGTGGAACAACATTTATTGGATAATTTAAACTTTTTTAACAAATAAAAAACTGAAAAGTGGGGCGTGCAATATTATTCGGCCCCTTTACTTTCAGTGCAGCAAACTCACTCCAGAAGTTCAGTGAGGATCTCTGAATGATCCAATGTTGTCCTAAATGACCGATGATGATAAATACAATCCACCTGTGTGTAATCAAGTCTCCGTATAAATGCACCTGCTCTGTGATAGTCTCAGGGTTCTGTTTAAAGTGCAGAGAGCATTATGAAAACCAAGGAACACACCAGGCAGGTCCGAGATACTGTTGTGGAGAAGTTTAAAGCCGGATTTGGATACAAAAAGATTTCCCAAGCTTTAAACATCTCAAGGAGCACTGTGCAAGCCATCATATTGAAATGGAAGGAGCATCAGACCACTGCAAATCTACCAAGACCCGGCCGTCCTTCCAAACTTTCTTCTCAAACAAGGAGAAAACTGATCAGAGATGCAGCCAAGAGGCCCATGATCACTCTGGATGAACTGCAGAGATCTACAGCTGAGGTGGGAGAGTCTGTCCATAGGACAACAATCAGTCGTACACTGCACAAATCTGGCCTTTATGGAAGAGTGGCAAGAAGAAAGCCATTTCTCAAAGATATCCATAAAAAGTCACGTTTAAAGTTTGCCACAAGCCACCTGGGAGACACACCAAACATGTGGAAGAAGGTGCTCTGGTCAGATGAAACCAAAATTGAACTTTTTGGCTACAATGCAAAACGATATGTTTGGCGTAAAAGCAACACAGCTCATCACCCTGAACACACCATCCCCACTGTCAAACATGGTGGTGGCAGCATCATGTTTTGGGCCTGCTTTTCTTCAGCAGGGACAGGGAAGATGGTTAAAATTGACGGGAAGATGGATGCAGCCACATTCTGAAAGAAAACCTGTTGGTATCTGCACAAGACCTGAGACTGGGACGGAGATTTATCTTCCAACAGGACAATGATCCAAAACATAAAGCCAAATCTACAATGGAATGGTTAAAAAATAAACGTATCCAGGTGTTAGAATGGCCAAGTCAAAGCCCAGACCTGAATCCAATCGAGAATCTGTGGAAAGAGCTGAAGACTGCTGTTCACAAACACTCTCCATTCAACCTCACTGAGCTCGAGCTGTTTTGCAAGGAAGAATGGGCAAGAATGTCAGTCTCCCGATGTGCAAAACTGATAGAAACATACCCCAAGCGACTTGCAGCTGTAATTGGAGCAAAAGGTGGCGCTACAAAGTATTAACGCAAGGGGGCCGAATAATATTGCACGCCCCACTTTTCAGTTTTTTATTTGTTAAAAAAGTTTAAATTATCCAATCCGTTTTGTTCCACTTCACGATTGTGTCCCACTTGTTGTTGATTCTTGACAAAAAATTAACATTTTATATCTTTATGTTTGAAGCCTGAAATGTGGCGAAAGGTTGCAAGGTTCAAGGGGGCCGAATACTTTTGCAAGGCACTGTATATATTTTGTTCTTAAAAAAAAAAAAAAAAAATTTTTTTTTTTTTTTTTTTTAAACCCATACATCAAATTAACACATTTTGGAGCTATGATTGCAATACCGTGATACCGCGTTATTTTTGCTCAAGGTTACGTACCGTACCGTCAAACTCTCATACCAGCACATGCCTAGTCTCGAGTTGTTTCTACAAGTTCTATAGCAGCAGTGTTTACTCGGCATGATCTTTTTTGAAAGATTACCGATAGAAAACAAGCAGTACTAGCATAGGTTGTATGCAAGCACGCTTCTATGTTGAACCCCTTCTGGTTTACAGTAGTGATGCACGCGGCCTTGCGGTCCAAAAATAGCACTCGTGCGGTACGCTATTCAATTTTATCAAAGTGAAACACCTAATACAGTAACTCTTAAATGGTAATATTTAAGGATTTTCCTGTGCACTTCTGCCAGTGCCAGCGATAGACGTCCGATCTTTTTTAACTGGTAGACTGGTAGCGAATGAACTAATGTTCAGTCGCTACCACGCCCCCCCAGTCCAAATGGATTGGACGTCTACTTGTGACAAACTCATTGATATTCATAGCAGAAGAATGAAAAGAGACACATAACTGGGCGTCTTATCGTTAATGACACTGAAATAGTTAAAGTATTTTAAAGATGCCATACCAACTGGATTCCCCAAAAAGTCGGGACACTATATGAACTGTGAATAAAAGCTGAATACATTAATGCGAAAGTGTCAAATTTTAGTATTCGATTCAAAAATAGAACATGGATGACAGATCAAAAGTTTAAACAGAGAAAATGTGTAATTTAAGGGAAAAAAATTTGACTATAAATTTCATGGCTCCTTTAATGTTGTGAATTTGAGTGCTAATCATGTTTAAACACAGACCTATTACATAAGTCCCAATATTTAACCAAATCAAGGGACCCTTTTAGCCCTTTAAGATCCGGGGCCTGTTTTGTCTGATTTTGCATGCTTTGGATCACTTCACCTTTAGATTTCTAACAAAGAATGGTTCACATTGAACTGGTTGGGTCCATCTTTTTATGTGCAAACGGTTATTTTCTTCACTCTGACCAATTATATCAACATTTCGGGCTAATTAAGACAAATGTAAAAAAATAACCAACATGTATTTTCTATGGAATCCAATGGAAACTGTTGATTCTTATCAAATTTGGCTGTCAGAAATAAATTAACCGTGGACCACACAGACTAGGTACCCAGATAGCAAATATAACTGGAGCAAACTGTTTTGGGCCACAACTGGTCCAAAGTTGAAGAAACCACATTAATGTATGGCCCTGATATGGCACGTTACCCAATCTGGGCCAGTGCTGGGCCAGATTGGTTAAGTTAGTCCAGTTAGTTAGTCCAGTTTCCCAGATAGCAAAATATAACTGGAGCGGACATGGGCCAGATGTACTGCAAATTTCGGCCCAATTTCGTAAAACCTGATCAGCCCCAGTATCTTTTTGAACATTGGGCCAAACTCTGTATGGATCCACTTGCTGGATCAACAAGCAAACAGTTTGGGCCAGAACTGCTCCAAAGCAGCAGAAAACACATTAATTTATGGCCTGATTACAAAGATTATTTTAATTGGAGCACGCTACTCCACATTAAAGACGACCCATTTTTAGACTGTAAGCAACATATTATATTTGTTAAGGTTGTGGGGTAATGGGGACCCATGTGCAGAGACAGGAGGCATACTGGCAGTGGTAACAATAGTTATTGACAGTTAGAAGGACTAGCAGATAATGTCCAAAAAAGGTGGGCAGTTTGGTGATAGAACAGGTGAACGACCAGGCAGGTGTTCTTGCAGGCAAGCAGTACATGATCTAGGGGGGGGAAATCTGCTACATATTCATCTATTGAAAACAATACTGTTATGTTTCCTTATCCAAGGTGTCATGGCTGCTAGACACACAGTTGAAATGGTCCTACAGATGCTAGAGGATGGAGAGGAAGTAACAGAGTTGGACTCAAGAGTCCGAAATCTCTGATGATGAGGACCCAGACTATTGTCCAGGTGGCAGTGGCAGTCGTCCACCTGGAAATCCAACTGAACAGGATCAATCTGACTCATAAGATTCCACTAATGTGTCCTCTGTTGAAGAAAATGTCCAAATCATGGCCAACAGAATGAGCTGCTATGGCTCTTACTGGAGCAAGTTACCTACCACCCAGGGCAGAACGCAAAGCCACAATATCCTCAGAAATCAGTCAGGGCCTGCACAAGGGCTTAGCACCACTGTCTCACCAAAAAGATGCATGGGCGCTCTTCATCATTGATTATATAATACAAGAGGCTATAAAGTGTATTGCTGTTCTGGGTAAATTTCCATTTCAAAAATGTTAAGTAAAAAATAAAGATATTTCCAACATGAAATAATTCCTGTGTGGCCCTAAGTATATTACTAAATATCATACAAGTGATTATTCTTCACCAAAATGGCATTAAAACACATTGTTTTGTTGGCGCGAGACCTCGTAGTCCCACCCCACGCGTTCATGTTTTCGTAACCATGATCTGACTCCAAGAACACTAACTTAGATAAGCTAAATAAAAGTTCTAACGACGACTTTCCACAAAGTAGACCATTTGATGAGAGCTGAGAACAGTAAAAAAAAAAATATATGCAATGAAACATGAACTAGCAAAACTGTCTGGCAAACAGAGAAGAAAAAAGTAGGCCGTCAACTATGTCCGATTTTTATCACTTTGTCATTCATTTCCTGCATAAATGGTTCACACAAATTCTTTCTCATGCACGCATATTGTAGATGTATTTTATTGTTGGTTACAGTATGGATTTATTTTCTACTAAAACAATGGCCTGTCGACGATTATTGATTAGCAGGAAAGCAAACATACCATTTTTCTTCAGATTCTAATATGGGTCATTTTTGACCCACTTATGCGAGAGTGTAGGGTCTAGTAACTTCTGCATCTAAAGGTTGAGTTGGGAACAACGCAAGACGGACACAGATCAACTGCCTTGACAGTGTCGAAATACATTTATTGTTATGCTTGGATTATGCGGGTGTGCCAATTTTATGGACCGCTCATTTGACCACGGGAACGCCACCATCCGCTGGCTTGACCGCAGTCACCATTTCCTTCGGGCCCCTCCCCCCCCCCACTCCATACTTATTTTTCCTGTGTACGTGTAAAATATGTAGGGTCGCAGTTCGCGCACGTGTTGTGACACCAAACCCTCCTTATTTTACAAATTGACTTACTTCTCTCGACATCGGAAATCCCTGGTATCGCCGTATGCCAGTCTGCCTTGTGCCCGTCCACAAAGCACTCCGGTTTATATTTGAGGGAAATGTAAAAAAACAAACTATGCAGCATTGTCTGCAAGGAATTTGATTTTTTTTATTGCCATCATGTGCCATGAGGGCGTGGCGAGAGCGGCGAAGGCAACTAAGTGGATCATTGGCAAGTGGGCACCTATTTACGATCTAAGTTTTTCAGGTCAGCTTGTCGAGTCTCGATTTATTGCTTCACGAGTCGAGTCTCGTACACTCCCAGCTCAAATGAGTCAAGTCCGAGTCAAATTGCGAGTCATCAAATTTGCGACTAAAGTCGACTCAAGTCCAAATTCCTGTGACCCGTGTCCAATTGTCTGGAAACAGCAGGTATGGTCAACATACTATCGTCAAAACAGGTTATTTACTGTAGAACAATTATGCAAAATAGTGCAAAACTGTGAAAATATAAATACATAACATGTCATCTAACACAAAAAGTGTTTGGAGGACGTCTTGTGGTGAAGATTATTTTTGCACCCATCACCTTATCTTTTATACACTGGGCCTCAAAATTATATACCCGTAATTTTCAGACCAAAATTTTCCCTTATTTTGGATCTTGCTGTTTTTAGTCCAGTGCGGCTTATTTCTTCATTTACTGTATTTGAGTTAATAGGTAACACTTTATTTTACAGTGGAGTCATAAGACAATCTTAATTATGACTTGACACGTTCATGGGTATTAATGAACGCTTGTAACAGATGTAATTAAAGCGGAAGTTCAGGATTTTTGACATTAGGCTTAATCTTCAAGTTAGCAGGGGTTTAGTTGGTGGAGTTGATTTCAACAAATTCCGTTTCGTTTGAAAGTTATTTGTTTCAGGGCTCCGGAGTGGCTAAGCTAGCGCGAGTCAATGGCACCATTATAGCATGCCAATAAAAAACAGCATATTCACACATGAAAATCATCGATGACCTATGCAGTCAATGGTGCTGGCTATGTTTTCAGGATGAAATTACTAAAACTTACCATTGCATGTCAATAATTGCAGTATGAACAGTAACATTTGTAATCCAGAAGCTCTGCAGAGGGGCAAGGCGGAGTGATATCGCATCGTTTTTTTTTTTTTTAAACGCAGATTTTTTTTTGTCGTAGCTAGCAGCAAGTGACCAGTTTATATTTTTCCTTGTTCTTCATAGGGAATTTGTGGAAACTTTCTTTTGCCTATTTCTTCTGTGTGTTTCCTCAGCCTCTAAATGCACATTTCACCATGTTGCCGTTCTTCAGTCAAGTAGACTGATGCTGCATTCAAGGAAGGTGGGAAGTCAGTTTTTCAACTCAAAATATCATTGGGAACGCCAGTCGAACTGGTCCCCGACTTCAAAAGTTGCTTCAATCTGCCGTCACTGGACAAAAATAGCGCTGCTCGTCGAAAATCAGGCCGTTAATAGTAACACTAAAGAAGGCAGTTAGTAGTTGGGGCAATTCTGGAGTCATTATTTTCTATTTGTGTAATTCAATAAACATGCTTTAGGCAGTTCAATGAAGTTCAATGTTGGCTTTATTCAAATTTTTTACGTCAATTTTTACATTTTACTGCAAATGAATGTCGGCTCAAAAAATAGGTCGCCAGCCCATCACATATTTACATTCGCGTAGATTGCTTTAAGGTGGCAACTAGTACCCTCCGAGCGGGATAAGTCCGAGCACCACCAGCACTCCTCTTTATTGGGGTTGTATCTATCTTTTGAATTTGACTGTGTTGGATATGTTCGTAGATCTGTATCGTTTTTTTATTGGCAAGCTATAATGGTGTCATCGACTCACGTTATCTTAACTTCTCCGGAGCCTTGAAACTAACAAATCACTTGCAAATGAAACTGATTTTTAAAAAATCAACTCCAACTAACTAAACCCCTGCTAACTCGAAGATTAAGCCTAATTTCAAAAATCCTGAACTTCCGCTTTAAGTATCATCTGGCAAATTTTGTCACTAACTTCATTTATGTCCAGTCCGGATCTTTTACATCCATTCAAAAGTGAGATAAAGCATTCATTAATGCCCATGACAGTGTCATGCCATAATTAGGACGGCCTTAGGACAGTATTACGACGGCGATGTCAAATTAAGTGTGACTGGTTGATTTATTTTGGTACAATTATACCATAATACTGGACACCTGCAGCTTGTCTATGAACAAATGCCGTTTTTGTGTCAAATTTGGTGGGTGCAGCTTACAGTCAGGTGCTCTCGAACACATACGTTAATATAAACAACAAAACTCTCCACAGGCATGAAAATCTCTCACCTTTCGGCGAAATTCGCCGTTTTGAAGTAAAAAAGGATGACCTACGTGAATCGTGTAGATCCGAGGAGAAAATTTTTAAGGGGGGGGGGTCGGGGTCGGGTGTAGGCATGTGCCGGTTACCTTCACGGTTTACCATGCTATTAAAACGTCGCGGTTACAAAACCACTAAAATTTTCCGTCATACAGTAGTATGTAATCGTTATTTTTCATGTGTCAAAAATGCAGCCAGAAGTGGCTTGGCGCGGCAGCGCTTACCCTTTCCCCTGTTTGATGCTGCGTGTGCCAGTGACGCTATTCCAGCAAACCCAAAAACAAGCAGTCCAAACGCAAGGCGTACTTTTCTGCAATTTATTGATCTCTCACATCGTGGCAACTGAAATATACCAAATGAATACATTTAAAACGTTGTACAATCGTATTTTTCCAAGCGTGAGTAGCTTCAACAGTTTAGCTTCATGAAAAAGTTCGCCAAAAAAAAAAAACCACACATTTTCCTTTCAAATTCAATACACAAAGTTACTAAAAACTTACAAAGCAGAATGATAGGCAAGGCTTAGCAAAGAGAGCAACTTCATTGAGGTTAATCACAGCCGCTGAGAGAGAAACAAGTTTGAATGCAGGGGGGAGAAAAGAGCGTCAAAGATCGTTAATTGCGACAGATGATCTTGTTCTAAGCACAAATTCACGTTCGCTGGAAGAGGAGAGGTCTCACTCCCAATTTTTTTTTTTTTAGATGAATGCATTTGCCAGCATATTGAATTTGGTGAGTAATGGTTTCAATCGTTTTCATATTTTGCGTTATGACAAGTTACTGCCGTTCGTTCCAGCTAGCATTGAACACTGCCAGAGCTAGCCAAATCTCTGGTGAAAAAAATAGCTCCCGTTAAGTTAGCGTCAAGCTTGTGTATTTAATGGTAATATTAAAGCAGTGTTGTCAGTAACGCGTTATGTGAGTAATGCGTAACAGTAATCTGATTACTTTCTTTCAGTAAAGAGCAATCTAACGGGTTCATTTTTCTAAATCCGTAATCTGATTAAAGTTACTTTCCTTGATGCCTATGCGTTACTATTTTGTTATTGCCCCATAATGTATGTATAATGAAGAATACTGTAGTCATGGGAGTGACATCACGTGTCACATTTTCTAATCGGGGATGGAAAAAAAACAGGTGATGTGTTTTACCATGATGCGTGAGCCGTGAGCGCTGGGAATTTGCGGTCAAAACAACATAGCCTTGCTATCTCGCCAGGATGCAATTAAATAGCAGGCATGAAAATCTCTCACCTTTCGGCGAAATTCGCCGTTTTGAAATAAAAAAGGATGACCTACGTGAATCGTGTAGATCCGAGGAGAAATTTTTTAAGGGGGGGGGTCGGGGTCGGGTGTAGGCATGTGCCGGTTACCTTCACGGTTTACCATGCTATTAAAACGTCGCGGTTACAAAACCACTAAAATTTTCCGTCATACAGTAGTATGTAATCGTTATTTTTCATGTGTCAAAAATGCAGCCAGAAGTGGCTTGGCGCGGCAGCGCTTACCCTTTCCCCTGTTTGATGCTGCGTGTGCCAGTGACGCTATTCCAGCAAACCCAAAAACATGCAGTCCAAACGCAAGGCGTACTTTTCTGCAATTTATTGATCTCTCACATCGTGGCAACTGAAATATACCAAATGAATACATTTAAAACGTTGTACAATCGTATTTTTCCAAGCGTGAGTAGCTTCAACAGTTTAGCTTCATGAAAAAGTTCGCCAAAAAAAAAACCCCACACATTTTCCTTTCAAATTCAATACACAAAGTTACTAAAAACTTACAAAGCAGAATGATAGGCAAGGCTTAGCAAGGAGAGCAACTTCATTGAGGTTAATCACAGCCGCTGAGAGAGAAACAAGTTTGAATGCAGGGGGGAGAAAAGAGCGTCAAAGATCGTTAATTGCGACAGATGATCTTGTTCTAAGCACAAATTCACGTTCGCTGGAAGAGGAGAGGTCTCACTCCCAATTTTTTTTTTTTTTAGATGAATGCATTTGCCAGCATATTGAATTTGGTGAGTAATGGTTTCAATCGTTTTCATATTTTGCGTTATGACAAGTTACTGCCGTTCGTTCCAGCTAGCATTGAACACTGCCAGAGCTAGCCAAATCTCTGGTGAAAAAAATAGCTCCCGTTAAGTTAGCGTCAAGCTTGTGTATTTAATGGTAATATTAAAGCAGTGTTGTCAGTAACGCGTTATGTGAGTAATGCGTAACAGTAATCTGATTACTTTCTTTCAGTAAAGAGCAATCTAACGCGTTCATTTTTCTAAATCCGTAATCTGATTAAAGTTACTTTCCTTGATGCCTATGCGTTACTATTTTGTTATTGCCCCATAATGTATGTATAATGAAGAATACTGTAGTCATGGGAGTGACATCACGTGTCACATTTTCTAATCGGGGATGGAAAAAAAACAGGTGACGTGTTTTACCATGATGCGTGAGCCGTGGGCGCTGGGAATTTGCGGTCAAAACAACATAGCCTTGCTATCTCGCCAGGATGCAATTAAATAGGCAGGAGATATACTACAAACGGCTGCATTTGCACACTGGAAACACAGCCATTACTTCACATTTTTGTCCAGTAAAGATGACAAAAATATCTCCTTGCGCTGGCTCTAAAAGACTGTTGACCGCTAAAGCATCCAATTCAAGCACCACCTGGAATTACAGCACAACGGGTAACAAGACAGCCAGGACTTTTTGATACTGCTCGTGCTCAATCCTCTGTTCAAGTTCAGTTGTTGTTGAGGGTTTTGAAAGCTTAGGTTTATAGAAATTCTAAATATCCATCTTGCCTCCTCAGCTGTAGTTTTGGCTAAGCAAAGCAAACGGCTGTCTCTCAGGTGCTATAGTCACAGGATCTGTTCGAAAAATAATTTGGACCCATTATGAAATACTTTGAAGGATTCTTATTCATTTCATTCATTTTTGTTGTTTTATTGCTCTAAAACTTTTATAGACAACATTTTAATGGTCATATTCAATGGTCTATACTTAAAAGGGGAAGTTCAGAATTTTTTACATTAGGCTTAATCTTTGAGTTAGCCTGGGTTCAATTAGTCGCTGGAGTTGATTTGAACAAATTCTGTGCAGTTTGCCAGTTATTTGATAGTTTCAGGGCTTCGGAGTGAGAGCGCGAGTCAATGGTGGTTGAAATCAACTCCTTCAGCTAATTAAACCCCTGCTAATTTGAATATTAAGCCTTATGTGAAAAATTAAAATTGTCAAATTCGCCTCATGTATCGCCGACGGAGGACATTTTGGCAGAACGCCGGAACATATTTCCTCCACACCCTTCTCACCTTTTTAACCCCTGACCCATTTTCATGCCTGTCTCCAACTCGTCCAAAAAAAGATGACACATCTGAGTCATTCTCTTCATCAAGTTGTTGAAATAAAGCAAAATTCAGTTTGGAGAGTTCATTTGGAGGATATGATCTGTAAAGTTGCTCACGCAGACGTGCTCTACACTTAATTGCGGTCGTTGATACGTGAGCCTTTTCCCCTTCTTTCAACACGCCCCTGACCTCACGTTTAACAATCGTCATTTCTGGTATGACAGCAGAATAGAATCGTGGGATATGCAGTCCCCACGGTGCTTAATGATTGAAAAAAGGACAAGAAATGTCAAAAATATGGACGTAAACACATGAACGATGCAGCGTTTTAATGCTTAGTTATAGGCAATAAAACTCAAAGAGCATTATCTCCTGTTTTACTTGGTCTATTGACTTCAAGTAAAAACAAGGGTGAAGCTCCAAATCCGCACTTTCGAGTGAGGGGTACTGCAAGTGCGTGGGTGTCGTAATCAAGTTAAGTGGCTTGTAAGATGACGTGCGCACAGGACGCACCAGCGCATCCACGGACCTTATAGCATTAAATGTTTTTTTTTTTTTTCTCCTTCAGTCAAAATACCCCATGTGTGAAATATTGATGCACACTTTGCAATCACTTCTTCATGTTAAAATTACTCGAAGGATCTGACAATTTGCTTATTGTATAAACAAAAGTAAATTTTTCTTGGCCCCCATATAAGATATGTGTTTTTGTTCTTACAGACCAATTTTCAGAGGAAGGAGATGGCCCTTCCCCAAGAAAAAAACCCAAGCCTGGTTAGTTAAAAAAAAAACTGTAATCAAATATTTAAATCCTCTTGCGAGTCCACGGAGGTTCATGTAAGTGTTTTTTTCCCTTGACAGATGAACAACACAACTTTGGAGTCAGCACTCTGGAAGAGATCCGACTAAGGCGGGCTTTAAAAGCGGGCATGAATAGAGCTATTAATTCTACACAGAGTGCTGATACCTGTGTCAGTGGAGAGAAAGAAAACCTCATTTCAACCATCCGGCTACCGTTAAATTCGTCAAACGAAGGTAAAAATGTTAAGTCTTTGGTACTTTAGTGAGAATTGATTGTGCTCTTGTTAAAGCATTACATAGATTTTCTTGTAAAATGAACAGACTGCTCCATAAATGAAGCTACATACCTTTTTCCTCTCTCTGGCATGCTTATTTCTGAAGAAATTCTGAGATCAAGAGGCAGTGTCGCTAGTAGGCTTGGAAGACCAAAGGACCCCACATGTAAGCTTAACACACTCACACATTAGGAGTGTGCCATCTTAGGCACCCCACGATTCGGTTCGATTACGATTCAGGGTACTACGATTCGATTATTGAACAATGATCACGGTATTTACTAGAGGTGTGCAAAAGTTCCGATTCTTAGATTATTCGTGATTTGGCCGTGGAAGATTCGAGAACGATTCACAAACATCCAAATTCCGATTATTAAAATATGCCAAGTAAAGCGGAAGTACAACACACCCAGCGCGCCGCGTGGTCTTCGGGACGCAATAAGGAACGAAGTGAGAGTAGCTAAATATCATGCTTCTCATTACCCGGCCCCTCGGGTAATGCCAATGCTCAACTCACGGCTCTAGCTCAACTCATGCCACGAGATTAAAAAAAACACAACAACATACCTGACTGCTGCCGAAAAGCTGCTACAAAGTACATCCACATAATGTTACGGTAGATATCATTTATATAGGACTAGATGCAATATAGATTCGGTAGCGTTAGCAGCACATCTACAAAAAGCTAGATGCGGGCGTTAGTAAACGGCCGCCATCTTAAAGCAGTACACTTCCCTGCAAGGCTGTTGTAGCGAACCTTTCAAGCAAACCTAATTAACTTTTTATCTAAAATACTTCTAAATCGGTAAAATATTGACTTGAATCTATCTTTAAAATAGTTTTAAAACTTTCACATGTTGAAAGTAGACAAAAGGGAAATTTTGGAATAACGGGCGCAATTTTAACAACTTTAACAGTTGATTCACAACATTAAATTAATTGAATGTAGTTTAAAGCTGCTGATACAGAATGGGGACTGGAGTTTTTTATTTACTGTTATTTTTGTATATTTGTTTACTGCTATATGTTAACTTGATACTGAAATAGTTGTTTGGTTTAGCCTGAGAGTATTTTTGAACAATTTTGGAACTAATGTACAAAACATTTAAAAAAAAAAAAAAAAAAGGAGGGTGCATCAATACTCGTTTTATAATCGAATCGGAGCCTCTGAATCGTAATCGTAATCGAATCGTTAGGTGCCCAAAGATTTCCAGCTCAAGTATTGACGATGATCACGGTTCTTCACGATTACATATCACCTTTACTAATAATTATATCAATAAAGTAGCCAAACAAAGTTATGTCCATTATTTATTTAAAATATCCTAGAGATACAACGGGAACGATATAAACTTGCCCATACAACAAAAAGCTGCCCTTAAGGTGCTTTTTGATGTTTTTTTTTTTTTTTTTTTAACAAGAAAGTGCAAAAACATTACCCATTTTAAAGGCAGTACTTATTTCTCTCAACAATACAATAAAATTTACACAAGTGTAAGCCACATTTTCTGGAAACAAAGTGTCTTTAGAAATAAGAATTCTTTCCTTTTTTTTTTTCACAGATTTCCGTACTATTTCGCATGTTTGTAGTGTTACCGCTGTGTAGTGAAATACACGTTAGCGCCGAGCACTAAGCTAATTAGCTAACTTTTAACATCTCAAAAAGAATAATAATAATAAAGGCTAAATAGTACAAGAGGGTTCGTGTATTCACCTCTTACACACACAGGTCTTAGCAACACACCCAGGATATTTTTCAATTGACATGACTTGAAACTACTGCTGGACATCTGAAAGACGAGGAGAAAAGAAGTCTCTCTTTTCCCCTCTCGCTCGCACAGAAGCATGACCGCTGGGTCCCTGCCCGTCTCATACACAAATTTATTTTCCAGTCTTTTGAAAAGGAGTAAATCTCGCGCTCAGTAACCGGCAGCATCAGTCATAGCGTTGTGTGTGTGCGTCAGTTAAAGATGTCCGGGCAGCAGACGTGTCTTGAATTTCGTTCCGCTATGAGCGGCTGTCATACAGTTATTAGGGAAAATCATCGTTTTTGAACATTTATGAATCGTAATCGAATCGTCACGTGTCGAATCGCGATGCATCTAATAATCGATTTTTTGGAACTCCCTTCACACACACGCGCACACACACGCGCACACACACGCGCACACACACGCGCACACACACACACACACACACACACACACACACACACACACACACACACACACACACACACACACACCTTTTCTCAATTCGGCAACTTGATCATTGTGCTAGTCCAGAATGTAATAATTTGTTACAAATAATTTACAATTTTTACTTGTGTAGATTTGAAGCATGGAGAGGGTCTTCCTATGAAAAACAGCCTAGCAAAACGTTTGGGTAGATTTGTGGTGGAAGAAGGCCAAGTTCCCGATCAGAAAGGTAACATACTATTGTCTAATGTAATTTAATCTAATCTTCGAGTTAGCGGGGGTTTAAATAGTCAGTTGATTTCAACAAGTTCCTTGCAATTTGTCAGTTATTTCGTTTCAGGGCTCCGGCGTGGCGAAGCTAGTGCGAGTCAATGGTCCTATCTTAAAAAACGATGTTAAAAGATCTAACTTACTCAAATAAATTCAAAATGCAGATCATTGTTCCAAACATCCTGATGGGCAAAACAATGTCACACCAAATTGCCGTAATTCACTTGATTCTGCAGGACTTTTTTTTCTATGTGTAATGCAACCACAATAGAGAGGAGTGATTCAGCTGCTCATGCTGCATTCGAGGAAGATGGGAAGTGGGACTTATCCCAAACGATACCAGTTGCGACCTCAAAGTGTTGCAAGCGAATGTAAACAGCAAAATGGCTTATCGCGACAAGTTGTTTTTTATTTTGGCCATCAAAAGACATTTTGACCTCCAGCAAACCTGTCTTCTCGGAAGGGATCAAATAAATGGTGTTACACTTATATAGCGCTTTTCCACCTTTCAAGGCGCTCAAAGCGCTTTACACTATCTCACCATCCACCTACTGGTGACGCAGCACCAGGAGCAATGTGGGGTTCAGTGGAGGAAAAGCGACGGTATAGGTAAGGTTTTCCCCCTGACCTCGAGGCTAGGGCTTCCTAGTTTGACTGGCGTTCCCAATGATATTTTTCCTGGTTGGAAAACTCTTCACTTCCCCCCTTCCTTGAATTCACCATCAGTCTACTTGACTTAAGAACGGCAACATGTTGAAATGTGCATTTAGAGGCTGTGGAAACAGACAGAAGAAATGGGAAAATGAAAGTTTCCACAAATTCCCGATGAAGAACGAGGGACAATATAAACCGGTTACTTGTTGCTGTTCGACATAAACACACCAGTGGAAAAAATATCACTCCGCTCTGCGGCCTGTTCCCTGCAGAGTTGCTGGATTACAAACGTTGCTGTTCATGCTACAATTATTGACTTTTAAAGGGTACCACGGATAGAAAGACATGTAGTTCTTAAAGGATAAATGTTAGTACGAGGTATAATAATTTGACATTTCAAATTTTAAATAAAAAAATAAACTAGTAGCTCGCCATTGTTGTTGACGTCGCAGGGCCCATTGTGCCTTGTACCTAATTCAAGACTCCTGATAATATCTCCCAGAATCATAAGTTTGTATATTGTGACTAAATATTGCCATCCACTGTGTTTGTTGAGCTAAACGAGTGGTGAAACTTTATTTAAACATTTTAGCAAAAGTCTAAGTTATGTGTATTTTGCATATCTATTTTGATGTGAATTTGAAGTCTTTGCATTGTTGCTTGAAGGGATCCTCGATCTTAAAGACAAGTGATTTTTAAAAGATAAATATTTGTTTGAGTTAAAATATTTTGATATTAAAACCCCTCGTAATTTTTTCGTTTTAATAAAATTTCTAAAATTATTTTAACTGATAGGTCGCCATTCTTATTGACGTCACAGTGCGGTGACGTCACAAGGCCTGCTGCCGACCTTCCAGCATGTCACTCTTTAGCTACCTCAACATGTCGTCGGTTCTGCCCTTCCAATTTGAACCTGAGCGGAAAAGTGAAGAGCAGGACAGCACTGTTGGTCGTTCACAAGGCGAGCAGCAAAGGCAAAATGCAGAGCAGGAAATGCCTGATAAGACAAGAGTTGGGCAAAACTGCTGATGCACTTGCGGCAAGTGCGTCTCAATGACAACTGAGCGAGAGAGTGTATGCTGTTTAGGCTCCGGTTTTGTTAGCAGATTTTCAAGGTGAGCTATTGTGTCATCAAACTTATTCCAATATAATTATGTAGATAGTTAGCATCCAGAGCTGTCATGTGCTTTACATACAGTACAGGCCAAAAGTTTGAACACACCTTGTCATTCGTGCATTTTTATTTTCATGACTTGACATTATAAACTCTCACTGAAGGTAATAAAACTGAATGCACACGTGTGATAGGATCGTAGTCGTTTCGTGGCTGTCCTCATTAAATTCGTCATCTGACGGAAACAAATCCTGGAATCGAGTCTAATCCATGTCTTGTACATCAACTCAAGTTTTTAGCTACGTAAGAGTGGTCAATATTAAGTGCTCGGCGCGCATCAGCTGGCCACTGTACTGCTGCGTCGGACGTGTCTGGATCAGTTTGAGTGGCAGCATCACTCATATTAGGTGAATACTGAACAGACGCACTTACTGCCTGATAACGACAGTAGAGGTGAATTATTAGCTTCCTCTGTGTCTAGCGGTACGCCCGAAGGTTTGCCTACCGCTGTAGCGACAGAAGCATCTTGCCTGCTTAAAAGAGCGACTAGCAGTTTCTTGTCTTTGGCGCTTTATTGCGCCCATTTCACTTGCTATTTGAGCGCTTTGAGGCTTCTTGTGAGGGAGAATAGTTGGAACAGCATTTGATTTTAGTCTCCGCTTATATCCAGCCGCTCCGGTGAGCGCTTTCATAAGTTGTCGTCGACTAAAAGCCTCGAACGCGGTAGGAGAAAAATGGCCCGAACAAAGCCTTGGGTCTTTGGGAAGTTTTGTCAGTCTACAGACATTTTCCCAAACCTTTCTCCTCTTCTTGTCAATAGGAAATCTGTGGAGACTCTCATCACTCCCCTTGTTTCCAGTTGACTGGAAATTGCATCCAGAAGCAGAACATCGTGGCATTTTAGTTCGCGAGTTCATGCAGCAATACACAATTGTTATACACAATTGGAAACGTCCCCATTACGTCATCACTCCGAGCCCGCAAAACATGGCGCCAACTATCAGTCATAATATGTACTAAATATTATAAAATATTGCCATTGATTTAACATTTTATGTGTTTCTAACAACATATTTTAGTACAAGAAAACAACTGTGGTTTTAATAGAGCCTACATGTCTTTAAGATCGAGGGTCCCTTTAACTGTGTGAGAATAGGGCCTCATTAATAGATTGAAGCGCTTTTCTTTTTTTGAACATTATTTTTTGAGAGATGTGAATATTATTTTTGTTGTATTTTCACAATATAATACTTACAGTGCCCTCCATAATTATTGGCACCCCTGAAAAAGATGTGTTTTTTAGCTTCTAATATTTTTTTAAAAATTCAAATAATATGGGACCTTAATGGAAAAAAAGAGAAAAATCCAATCTTCAATACAAGTGCATTCATTCAGTGGGGAAAAAAATCCCACATAAAGAAAAAATTATTTGACATCAAATAATGTGTGTCACAATTATTAGCACCCATGGTGTTAATACTTTGTACAACCCCCTTTTGCCAACAAAACAAGGTCTGGGGACTGAGATGGCCATGGGAGGAGCTTGATTTTGTGTCTGGTGAACCATTTCTGTGTAGATTTGGCACATGTTTAGGGTCATTGTCTTGCTGAAAGACCCAGTAACGACCCATCTTCAGCTTTTGGGCAGAGGGCAACAGATTTTGATTTAAAATGTCCTGGTATTTCAAAGCATTCATGATGCCATGCACCCTAACAAGGTTCCCAGGGCCTTTGGAAGCGAAACAGCCCCACAGCATCACTGACCCACCCCCCCATACTTCACTGTGGGTATGAGGTGCTTTTCAGCATGCACATCTTTCGTGGCACGCCAGACCCACTTAGAGTGTTTGTTGCCAAAAAGCTCAAACTTGATCCCAGACAAAAATACACACGGCCCCAGTTGAAGCCTGGGACCGTGTGTATTTGCTTTGGTCAGATGAGCTGTCCGAGCTACGAATCTGAATGCCTGTGTCCACTCGTCTTTCTCTGCCTCTTAGCTCTCAATGCAGCAATCGAACTAAGTTAATTACATTTATTCGTTTTCCGTGTTGCTTATTCACTGAGAAGCAAACCCCAGGAGCAGTATCTCATTAAGTATGATACATCTGAGAACACCGGCAGGATGATCAGCAATCTGGACATCTGCTTTTACGTGACAAAAATAAGGTAAGGCAGCATTCTCTCGGTCACGGAGCACCGTAGTCGTCTCTGTAGAGGCAAGCTGCATCAATGTTTTCGTGTGCTGTTATGCACGGGCTATCAGCAAAAATAAACTCCTGTGTTTCACTTCATACCCTAATAATATGGAAAGTACCCGGCAGCTCTGGGTGCTAATTAGCTCCATGATAATATTGGAATAAGTTTGATCACACAGTAGTTTACCGTGAAGATCTGTAAACATTTTTTGACATCGAACACTCACTAGCAAGCTTGACACATGAACGCCACTGGACTCATCCTGTCTTTGCTGGTCATTTTGCTTTTGCTGTCCTTCTCAATAATGTTCCACTCTGGTTCAAATTGGAAGGACTGAACCGATGACATGTTAATGTAGTTAAAGAGTGACACTGTGGAAGCCCGGCGTGACGTCACCGGCCTGCGACGTCAACAACAATGGCGACCTACTAGTTCAGATAATTTTCCAAATTTTATTATAACGAAAATATTAAGAGGGGTTTTAATATAAAATTATTATAACTCGTAACATTTATCTTTAAGAACTACTTGTCTTTATATCCATGGTACCCTTTAATAACTTCATCTTGGAAACATAGCCAACACTATTGATTGCATGGGCCATCTGTGATTTTCATGTGTGTATATGTTGTTTTTTTGTATTGGCATGCTAAGATGGGACCATTGATTCACGTTCGCTTAGGCATTCCAGAGCCCCGAAACTAACAAATAACTGACAAACTGAACGAAATTTGTTGAAATCAACTTGACCAAGAAATTAAAGCCACGCAAAGACACAAACTCGAAGATTAAGCCTAATGTCAAAATTTCTGAACTTCCCCTTTAAGGATGCCCTAAACAGACTCTTCATGTGTTATGCATTTTGATAACGCTAACATATGAGGAAATATGTCGTTTGATAAATCTTCACTCAGTTTGAAATGATTTTGCGTACTCTTGTTTGCTTCATCAGGTATGAAGTCGATTAAGGAGCGACTTTCTTTGCCTTCTGCCCCTGTTGCAACCAGTCAAGCAGGTAAGAAAATGGTTTTCGTAAACTGGAGATGAAGACAAATTGTTATTTTGCGACCATTTCCATTCCATTGTTTGTATGGGTGCGCGTCATCATCATAGCAGCACCAGGAGCAAACCAGTTGAGCAGCTGGTCATTTTTTAGAGTTCATTATCGTTTCCTCCTTTCTAGTGCTACCTCTCGTTCCAGAAAATGAAAGCTAACCTTGAGTACCTGGAAAAAAACACTTTTTCCAGGTACTCAGGGTTTGCTGTCTTATTCGAGCTTCTCAAATATGCTTTAATAATCGAGACTCGTCTGGTTTTTTTTCCTCCATTGAGAAGAATTCCAAATATGTTATCATTAATTCGCCTCATGAGGTGCTAGCTCTTGTTGTCCTCCCTGTGGGAAACAAAATCCAAAGTCTCTCAGTAAGAACAACAAGAAACCATGGATGTGATTGTGCGCGCTCGGGTGGGGTGTCCCAGTGCCGGGACTGGCGGTGGGCCCGGCGTCGGGTCGGTTGCCAATGGGCTTACACTCACAAGAGATTCACACGATTACTGGGTTCTCGATCACAGAACTGATTTGTGTACACTCTACCTCTCCCAATCACTTAGCTTATAGACTGCCCCCCCCCACGGTGTCAACCAGAAATACATTCAGCTAACGATAGCACCAACATATTAATAGTTAGTGTAGGCGTTCAATGTATTTCTTGTTGTTGTTTGTGTTTCTTTCTTTTCTTGTGTTTCTTTTCTTCTGTCCTGCCATAACTTCTTCCTGTTCCCTGCTTTGTCATAATAAACGAGATATGTTGAATGATCACAATAGGAGTAAGTCATACCCTCAATGTGAAACATTAAAAATGTTCAGACCAAACCGGACACTTAGACTTCCAGTCTTCGTGTCAAACAGCTGAACAGGACAGGTTTTACTTATTTGTATTATACTGCTGCAAATAAGTATTTGAACACCTGAGAAAATCGATGTCAATATTTGGTAGAGTAGCCTTTGTTCTGGATCATCCAAATGGTCGTTGGCAAACTTAAAATGGGCCTGGACATGTGCTGGTTGAGGCAGGGGAACCGTCGGTGCCATGCATGATTTTAAACCGTGACGCCCATCATTTCTAAGTGTGAAAACTTGCAAAATCGCAGGGTGTTCAAATATTAATTTTCCTCACTGTATAAATCCATAATAAACAAAGGCAAAAACTAAGGAATTAGTTAATTTTAATGCATTTTAGTCAACATTGTGATCATACAATACAAATTTAGTCAATTTTTGTTTTTTCACTATTAGTTTTTAATATTTCGTTCATTTTTGTTCATGATAAACCTGGTGTAAACATGCATACAGACACATATTGGCCTCCCACTGTGAATTTTTCATTTGATTCCTTAACCTGTGTACATTTAAGCTAACAAAATTAGTTTGTGTTGTGGTAATGTGGTCATCCATGCTTTTGATGCACTTAGAGAGCGGAGAGTTTTTGGGGTCTTAATGCTCTGAGCTGAGCTCTACATTGGTTTTCCGTTTTAAATTTTTATTCCATGCATTTTTTTTTAACAGCCGAAGAGATCAGCACACCCAAGCAGATTCACATCAAAACTCTGGAAGAAATAAGATTGGAAAAAGCAGCCAAGTCTCGTACCCAGAAGGACTGTCTTCCTCCTATGAACAAAGAAGTAACAGTTACCAAGACGGCCCCCGTCCAGACACCCAGGGCTGTAAAGCGAAAAGTTCATGTCCAAGAACATTCCATTGATTTCAACCAACCCACTACTGAAATCCACCACACAAAGAGGAAAAGAAAAGAGAATCAGCAGGAGAAAACACTTGATCTTAAAAAGCTCAAATCAACAGCTGACAATGTCCCTGGGAAATATCAGCAAGAGGCAGTGACGCCAGTCCCCGATGCCCCAAAAGCAGGAGAGGTTAAAGTGAAGACCTTGGAAGAGATCCGCAAGGAAAAGGCAGCCCGAATTCAGTCTGAAGAAGTCAAGAGTACCAACACTGAGGAGAATGGTGTTAAGAAGCCACAATTGCTGCAAAACGATAGACTGACATCCCAGTGTAAGAGCTTTTCAATCTACCACATAAGAGATTTTAGTTTTGTTACATCCGTTGAATTACTCATTAGCACACTGCTTCTCAATTATTTTCTTTTCTGTTATTTTGTACTGAACAACTTGGTATGCCACCTCATAAAATGCTAGCAGTGCTCGCCGGTTTACTGATATAACAATGACAAAGCAGGACGATTGTTGGCAATATTCGGCACGTTTTCGCCCCCCAAAAATCAAGCGGCTTATCAATGAGATTGTGGTCTCAATTTGAGTACATTCCGGCGGGATGTAACCTCCAAACTTGGATTTATTCCATGTACCCTGAATGCCTCCCAGAGTTATTAGCAGGGCCCCGCATGGGGACTTAAAATGCGTTAAATTAACCAATGTTGATCTAGTCCCTTCAAAAGGCATTTAGATTTTGTCTGGTTGGTTTTAAACTTGAGAAAAAAATTTGAGAAATTTTTCTAGCATTCTAAAAGTCACTCCTTTTTTGCAAGGTTTGTCTTTAATTTTATTCAGGGATTTACATAAAATTCTGTTTGATCTTAAAAAGTCTTAAATTGTACTTGACGAAACCTGCAGGAACCCATATATCAAGTGAAGACTAAATTGTAGATGTGAATAGAGATTCCACGATTAATCGAATAATCTACATCTTAAACACACTTATGATTTCTAGGAATGTCCCAATCGCACATTTTTGCACCCGAGTCAGTCACCCGATTTTCAGAATCTGCCGATACAGTCCCGATCCGATACAAAAAAACCCCTTTTTTTAAGTTCCAAACATGTTAATGTCCCACTGTGCCACCTTCATAATGTGAATTATTTTTTAAACAAGAATAAAGTCGAAAAATGCTTGTCTTTATTAAATGCTTCATTAAGTGAGCCCACTTAATGACAACTCACACTTTGACGCTCACGCTGCTGAGAATAGCTTCTCACTTACACAATTAGTTGCCACAGCACACTTGTTCAAGTTTAACGATGATTGACGCTTGGGCTGCAGCTATCGATATTTTAGTAGTCGATTAATCTGTCAACTAATTTGTTTGAACAATCGGGTAATTGGATTAGGAACATTTGATGCGTTGCAGAACACATTTTAAGAGATGTAAAACAAAGGCTTGCTTAAATTGTACTTTGAAAAGAACATTAAATGCGAATACAAAATTCCCGAGGTTTCTTCTAACTGTGCAGAATTGAACTTTCATTTAAAAATCAATTAAAATACCTGAGCCTAGCCTCAAACGGTATAAAAAAGTAAACAAATGAAGATCTAGGTACAAGAAGAGAACATTGGCTAACCTGCATTAAAAAAAAACCCGTTAGCTTAAATGCAATAAAAGGCTAACTTTTTTTTTTAACTTGTTCAAACACATATCCCATTAAAAACTGCTAAATATACCTCAAAGCTAAATTACAAATGCATAAAAAAAGATTAGCTTAAACAAAACTTTACCCTATGTTGTTCTTAACAGGGAGCAGCTGGATTCAAACATTTAATACTAGTTATGTTATATTCACTGCTGCCACTAGAGGGCAGCGTATCCACCCAAATCAATAAAACTAAATGCAAGCATTTTCAAAACAAACCATGACAACACCACTCCAATTAAATACTCAGAGCAACAAAATTATATTCGAAGCTTTTTTCTAATAGAATTACTCGGAATTAATTGATTAGTCATTGCAGCACTGACACATTTGTGTCTTTGATTTTAGAGCTACCAAGCTTCTCTGGGAAGATCAAAGCTACAAACCCGTAAATAACCGTTAAGTACCAAACGCAAGCTGGACATTTTTGGTCGCACTGCTTAACAGGAGGGAGAGTGAGAGGCTGTGGCGCTGTAAGAGCATGAATGGCAGAAAAACCTAAATTTATTTCTTAAATTAAAAACCCAATCCTTTTCACCCTATTCCGATCCTGGCTTGATCGGCCTGATTTTCGATGATTACATAGTTTTGCATCCCAGTTCAAGTCAGAGCCACCTGATTTTGAGGCTCTGCCGATACCAATTGAATACTAGAGGCGTGCGAAATTTCTGATTCTTAGATTATTCGCGATTCGGCCGTGGAAGATTAGAGAACGATTCACAAACATCCAAATTCCGATTATTGAATCATACTAGGTAAAGCAGAACTAAATCGCAGTCACCCAGAGTGTGACCCAGAGTAAATATCATGTTCAATTCATGCCGCTAGATAAAAGAAAAAAACAAAAACAAAACAATAATACCTTACTGCAGCTGACAGCCGCTACAAATAGCGCCCAATTGCTAGTTGCTACAAACATACGGCAACATATGGCTATGGTAGATATCGCATATATGTAGAACTAGATGTGAAATGACAGACGACGGCGGCGTTAGAACATGTACAAAGAACTAGATGCGAAATGACAAACTTGCTGGCGCTAGTAAATAGCGGCCATCTTTAAGCAGTAGACTTCTCTAGAAGGCTCTGTTGTAGCGAATCTACCGTAATTTCCCGAATATAAGGCGCACCCGTGTATAATGCGCACCCCAAATTTACTAGTAAACTCTAGGGAAAATTATTGTACCCGTTTATAACTCGCACCCTAATTTTAGCACGAATAAATAGAAGAATACAATAAAACAGAGCTCGTGTACAGATACAGAAATGTCATTTTACTGACTGGTGAAACACAGCACAAGCATAGCATATTGATAGTTCAAAACATTACCATAGACTGACAATATTTACGGTAATAATATGATTTGACAACTTCTCCAACTTACCAGAATCTAGGAGAAAACAAAACAGATGTGACTTTTCTTTTAAAGGCTGCTGTATAACTTGCTCGTTTCATCATGATGAATGAATGTTTCTTCCATGGATTGATACGGTAAAATGAAAGTGAGAACGTAAGTCGGAAGTCCGAGAGAGCTCATCGCTGTCGACACGACAGTAACAATACAAACTATTGTTATTTGGGTTTGAGTTTCCCGAGGAACAGATATAATAAACGGACACACACAGGAAGTCTGTGTTGTTACGTTTGTTATGGTCCGAGTTGCGAAACAAAATGGTGACGTCACGTACTGCAATGGTCGGCAACGGATCGCCGCATACGTTTCTTCAACACAATGTGGCCGTGTCAATTAAAAAAAAAAAAACGGTTTATATACTGGCTGGGCGATATGGCCTTAAACATGTATCACGATAAATTGAGCAGATTTATCTCTAACGATAAATGACGATAAATTCGCCCAAGCGTACTGTTATATAATTTGAAAATCTGAATCAATGCATGAAATACAGATTAACTGTTTCTTGTTGATTTATTTACCAGCATTCAATTTCTTATACTGTATTTAACAATTGTACATGCAGTCTAAACATTAAGTTTATAAAAATGTATTGTAAGCAATAAGAATTCAAGTATGAACATTTATAACAGCGTGTATGACTTGAACAATGTACATTATCAAAATCAATATGCCTTTGCAAACATGTCATTGTAACACAAATGACTTGCAGCTTGAACATTCATTCATTCATTCATTTTCCATGCCGCTTATTCCTCACGAGGGTCGCGGAGGTGCTGGAGCCTATCCCAGCTAACTTCGGGCAGTAGGCAGGGGACACCCTGAATTGGTTGCCAGCCAATCGCAGGGCACAAGGAGACACACAACCATTCACGCACACACTCACACCTATGGACAATTTAGAGTGTTCAATCAGCCTACCATGCATGTTTTTGGGATGTGGGAGGAAACCGGAGTTCCCGGAGGAAACCCACGCAGGCACGGGGAGAACATGCAAACTCCACACAGGAAGGCCGAAGCCCGGGATTGAACCCTTGATCTCAGAACTGTGAGGCAGACGTGCTAACCACTCAGCCACCGTGCCGCCGCAGCTTGAACAGTACACTTCAAAAAGACAACTTATTGTTAATGGCTGCTGTGACATAATTATTAAATACAAGTGTTTACATTATGGTTTCAGGGTCCCCCCCAGTGCATTTTTTAATAAATGCACACACAAATGAACCCCCAAACAAACAGAGAGACACACACATTAAAGCTATATTGATCTTCTTCAAATGAAACGCTTAAGATTTTATGATAGCAATAATGACACAGAAATAAGCACATACAGAAAAATAGCTGGGGCCATTTCTCGGTCATTATAAGTTTCGCCGTTGGATTGTACTTTATGCTGAATGATTTACCATCACAAAAGCTATCAGAGGAATCACACACAGACAGATACAAAATAACGCCACATAGTAATTGCTAGATGCAGTCCGTGCCCAGTCCCCTCATTAAGTTCAGCCGTTTCGACAAGGTTAGGGCCGCGATCCGACTCCACGTTCATTTGTAGCGTTAGCCGCTAGCTAGCGTTAGCCTGGCTACCAGTAGAAAGCACTGAAAGCACCATCTCCGGAAATCGTGAGAACAAGGGAGGACAGCGGGTGAAAGCCCGTCTGGATGCCACCAAGAGTCTACTAAATGTCGGTTGAAAGTTTGGTGAACCTCCCTTAAGCCACACTCCATCACGTTTTGCTTGTAGCGTTAGCTGCTAGCGTTAGCTTACCGTGCTTTTGTTTGATTGGCTTCTTGATGATCACGTGACTCCCTACGTAAGCCCATTGACTGCTTTCTTAAAGGGGAATGAACATAGACGAACAACACAGAATCAAAGCGGGATGAAAAGACTATATTTTCTTGTTTTATTAATTTACCGAATTTACCGACATGGTCAAAATTACGTCGGTCATCGTTAAGAATTTCGGTGACGGTAAATTTTCGGTTTACCGCCCTGCCTTACTGTATATATATAATATATATATATTTCAGTCTCCATCCATGTACCCTTTTATAATGTGCACCATGATTTTACAAGTTGATTTTGGGGCGGGAAAGTGCACGTTATATTCGGGAAATTACGGTAATTACGTTTTATCTAAAATACCTCTAAATAGGCAAAATCTTGACCTTAATCTATCTTTAAATGATGAAACAGTTTTAAAACGTTGACATGTTGAAAGTAGAAGGGAAATTATGGAGTAATGGGAGCAATTTTAACAACTTCAACGGTTGATTCACAACATCAAATTTATTGAATGTAGTTTAAAACTGCTAATACAGAGTGGGGACTTGAGTATTTTATTTACTGTTAACTTGATACTAAAATAGTAGTTTGGTTCAGCCTGAGAGGATTTTTGAACAATTTTGGAACTAATGTACAAAACATGAAAAGTGGGGTGTGGGAGTGCATAAATAATCCATTTATAATCGAATCGGAGCCTCTGAATCGTAATCGAATCGTTAGGTGCCCGAAGAATCCCACCTCTAGTAGATAACATATATATGTAGAAGTAGATGTGAAATGACAGACGACGGCGGCGGCGTTAGAACATGTACAAAGAACTAGATGCGAAATGACACTTGCCGGCGCTAGTAAACAGCCGCCATCTTAAAGCAGTAAACTTCTGTTGAAGGCTCTGTTGTAGATAACCTAATTACTTTTTATCTAAAATACCCCTAAATCAGCAAAATCTTGACTTGAATCTCTCTTTAAATGATTAAACAGTTTTAAAACTTTCACATGTCGAAAGTAGACAGAAGGGAAATTATGGAATAACGGGAGCAATTTTAACGACTTTCAAAGGTTGATTCACAACATTAAATTAATGTAGTTTAAAGCTGCTGATACAGAATGGGGACTTAAGTATTTCATTTACTGTTTTTAACTGTTAACTTGTTAATCGATTTATAATCTAATCGGAGCCTCTGAATCGTAATCGTAATCGAATTGTTAGGTGCCAAAGATTCCCACCTCTATTCAATACCTCAGCACTTCATTAAGGAGAAGATAAAGCACCTCCAAATACAAAGTATTTCCATACTTCAGACATTATCATGCGTGCATGATGCTAACTTAACATTAGCTTCCTGTGAAAGCTAGCATAACATTTTTCTGCTGGCAGTGTTTATTTGCCGTTGGTGTTGTAATGTTGCATTGTACGAAACATATTTTTTGTTTCTTGTAATAAAAAAAAAAATCTAATTAAAAAAAAATCTCGCCCACGACTAACAAGAACAGATAAAATAAGAAAATAAGATAAGAAGATAAGAAAATAAGAAGACATTGAGCATGCAATCATTAAAAAGACATGTTTATTGACTTCTGCAGGTGACATGAGAGCAGAGAAGACTGTGGATTTAACGAGAAGGACACGGAAAGCTCCTGCTAGCCCTGAGGTTTGATCTGCCGCCTGCTGAATTATTGTGCTTTGATTGAGTAGTACTCCCTTTTGATTGGAACTTTACTGTGCTTTTCCAGATGACCTCTCTAATTGTCAAGGTCAAAACATTTGAGGAGATAATGCGTGAAAAACATCTCCGCAAGCAAGAAATGGCTGAGCAAGCTTCTGTTAGCCAGCGGGCCTCTGATACTAAGGTTTCCACAAAACCCTTAGTGAGTGCTGGTACTGTGCTGAAGAAGATTCTTCCCCCATCACCTGCCAGCCGCAATCCTGATAGCAGCAATATTGCACCCACCCAGAATATCCTGGTTCGCAAATTCAAAACTGTTAAATCGGACTCGGAGTCTATAAACAACGATCCATCAGCTGTCGTCACAACTGTTTCAAAGCCCCCTCAAGAAGACACTATTGTACTTAGTCCTAGGAGCTCCAACAAGGTCCCAAATAAGAACACAAGGAACTTATTTTCACAATCCTCATCTAAGCAGACAACTTCAGAGAGACTCAATTCACCAACAGTAGAGAGTCCAGATATTGATAAAACGCATACCACAGACAGAAAAGGTAATTTGCCCTTGCATTTATTACAAATACTTGTTTATTCATGCACGTTTTTTTTTGGTTTTTCAAATTATTTTTATGAAAGAACGTTCGATCAGATTTACCTGATAATGTGACCTTATCGATGTCTCCAAAAGTATGTATCAAAGCCAAATGAAATGCACTATGTTACTTCTTCTCCAGTGCGGCCCAAACTGAATGTGAAGCCATCAGTCATGAAGCCAGACTTGCAAGTCAATGCAGGCCAGAAGAGGAAGAGAGCAATGCGGTCCGCTGTAGCTGCTGTTAAACCTCTAAATAGTGCCGCCATAGATTTAGAAGAATCACAACAGCTCACTCTAAATAGAGACCTAGAGGTATGTTTCCTTGTTTAGTTTAAATGAAACTGAATCAACTGACTTTAGCTGATTTTTACGGCATTTTAGGTTATACCGTCCTCCAGTAAAGAAACAGAGCTGATATCTTCAGTTTCATGTAGTCCCAGCTCTTTATTGGAACCCCTCCACAGCTCAAGTGAGGAGCTACAGACCATCCAGATTCTGAAACGCAGTCCAAGCCAAGAAACCAAGATGGTTGCTAGTCCTGCCACTGCAACAGAGGACTATTCTGCCCCTTCAAGGTACTAGTTTTATATTTATTGCTCTCTAGTGGAATACTCATGTCTACAAAAAACACAACTTTTCGAGAAAATCTGGATTTTTTGTTGTTGTATAAGTTGGTATTATACCTTATATCAACATACAGTGTTGGCCAAAGGTATTGGTACTAGGCCTGTCGCGATAACAAATTTTAGTGTGCGATAATTATTCTCATAAATTATTGCGATATGCGATATTATTGCGCCCCCCCCAGTTTTTTTTTAACCAATTTACAATAACAATGTGAATACAGTATATATTAATAGATCAAGTACACCCATTTAAACACGATAAATATTTACTCTTAAATTCAAATATACATTTTAAGAAATCACAACTAAAAACAATAGACCCTGCCTCTTAAGTAAAAAACAACAATATTGATACCGCACAGAAACACAGAATAAATAAAATGTGTTAAAAAAAAAAAAAAAAAAAAAAAGCACTTAATAACTTAAGCATTTAGGAAAATGAAAACTTTTCCCGTCATAGCTTCTGCAATGGTGTTCCATAGGGATGCAACGATACAGTTAAGTCATGGTTCGGTACGAATTTTGATACGGGGGACACGATTTTCGATCCGATTCAATACATTTAATGCTCTGTAAAAAAAAAAACAAAAAAACAATTGTATTTTTTCTTTTTTTGTTTTTTTTTTTTTGTTTTTTTTTTGCTAACAAGCAAAAATTTAATTGCCATCATATAAACATGCATTTTAGTGCATAATATTTACGTGCTTACTTCTTACTGATATGAAAAAAATTGTATAAAAGTGCTGAGAACAATCTTTACTGTTTGTAAAGTGAGGCAGGGCACACCATTGATTGCTACAGCTCTCTTAGCAGCTAGGTTTACTACATGAGCAAGACATCCTATTTATGGTCTGAATCCATTTGTGTCATGTACTGAATTAACAATATTTGCAACATTATCTATAGTCACTGGTATGGATTGATTTGGCCTCCTTAACCTCATGTGACAAATGACAGTTTAGAATTCATCGATGTAGTATATGGACTACATGTCCCATAATCACTCTGGGCTCACGTAGCCAATGGCATGGGACGTAGCACATCTAGTTTGCCATTTCATGATATCTAGTTTGTGCGCGCAACCGCGCATTAAAAAAGTTAGCAAGCGCCGCTGAAGTCACGTCTGCTCATTACTACACAACAACACCACCATATGACGGCGTTCATAAACAGGACGAGTTTGAAGCACAGCGCTCTTAATTTCATTCAGCTGTTCGTTGTCAAAGTGAGGTTATTCGTTGCAGCCAAGTCGGTAACAATGTTTTGGCGGACTTCATTGTAAATATCCAGCGTTGTGCCGAAAAATAGCCGCCCCGCGTAAAATGTCACTCCTGACGGGAGCGCCCACACGTCAACAACACCGGCGCGCCATAGATGGTCCACAGTCACTCCGGAGCACTGACGCGGCTGGTATACGTTGAACAATAGGATATAATGGGAACGATTGGCTCCGGCGCTAGTTTTTGCCGGACCTGGAACGAAGATGCATTTTGCGCAGTTGGTAACGAACTTTTAACAGCACGTCTGCTGCACGCGCGGCGATAAATCGCAGCGGAAAAATTACCGCCTTCATTTTTATATATCGCGCGATAAATGGAATTATTGCATATTGCGATAGGCTTAATTGGTACCCCTGCAATTCTGTTTTCTCCCAGAAAATGATTGCGATTACAAATGCTTTGATAGTAATATCTTCTAGGGATGTCCCGATCCAGGATTTTGCACTTCCGATCCGATATTGTTTTGCACTTCCGATCCAATCCCGATACTGGCCGATACCGACCTATCTGAGCATGTGTTAAAGTTTAAAGTTATTTAGCCTCCTTACTTACTTGTCAGACTTATGTTGAAAAAGGTTTTAGTACTCTTGATAACAACTAGCCAGCTGAATTAGGTGAGTTTGAATAACACACAACGGTTGATAACAAGAAACTGACCTGTTTATTCAGTGACAAACACAAAACATTATAAATAACAAACAGAAATGGCATAGTCAGTCAGTAAAACGTGCAAATAATATTGTAAACTGTCTTAAAAAAGCAAAACACACCAACAACCTCAGTGGAAAATCCCACAAATCCCCCAAGCTATTAGATGCTTTTAATGTTTTGTGCATTAGTTACAAAAATTGTATAAAAAGCCTCTCAGGCTTAAATAAACGACTATTTCACTATCAAGTTAACATTTTAAAACAGTAAATAAAATACTCAAGTCCCCATTCTGTATCAGCAGCTTTAAACTACATTCAATTCATTTAATTTTGCGAATCAACTGTTAAAGTTGTTAAAATTGCTCCCCTTATTCCATAATTTCCCTTCTGTCTACTTTCGACATGTGAAAGTTTTAAAACTGTTTTGAAGATAGATTCAAGTCAAGATTTTTCCGATTTAGGAGTATTTTAGATAAAAAGTTAATTGGGTTCACTTGGAAGGTTCACAACAGCCTACTAGGGAAGTCTGGCGGCGGTTTACTAACGCATCTGGTTTTCAATACATCAATGTTGCGAACTAAGTAGAGTCTGTCGTGTAGCATCTGGTTCTATATACATATGATATCTATTATTGAGTCCCGAAGTCCGCGCTGCGTATTAGTTCCGCTTTACTTGACATATTTCAATAATCGGAATTTGGATGTTTGTGAATCGTTCTCGAATCTTCCACGGCCGAATCGCGTTTTGGATGGTGCATCTTTACTCACGTCAGATAATGGCTCGTCATCCAGAATGAATTCTTCGGCAATGACTCTTGTTATTCCCTGGGCTTTGGGACTGTCGAGTGCCAGTTTGTCACGCATAGCAAATGTTTCTGCCAGTGTTAGTTGCGTAGGACCTTTCTTTTTATCTTTGGTTTTCTTAACTTACTCCTCATATTGTTTGTGGTGGTATTTCGCTAAATGCTTGATTAGGTTGGTTGTAATAAAACTTCTTACAGCTTTACCACTACGCTTGACTTTATTGTGGCATATGTTGCTCTCTGCCTCTTCGTCTTTGTCGTCCTTTAAGGTGAAATGATCCCACACAGCTGACATTTTTACCGATAGTCTCTCGGTAAATTGGGAGACGGTAATGTAAATGTAGTGTGTTGAAAGTGTGCCGTAAAATGCGGACCGGATTTTAGATAAAGCGAAGCAAAAACTGGAATGGATTATGTAAATCGGTGCGCTGGAAAACCCGGACCGGACTTTAAAAAAAAAAAAAAAAAAAACTCGATCGGAAGTCTGGATCGGAATTTTTCCCGTGTTCCGATCAGATACCGATGCACATTTTTTTGCCCATATCGGCGTCCGATCCGATCCAAATATCGGATTGGGACATCTCTAAATTATCTTTTTATTTTGCTTGCAATGAAAAAACACAAAAGTGAATGGGAAAAAAAATCATTATCATTTTACACAACACTCCGAAAATGGGCCGGACAAAAGTATTGGCACCCGCAGTCTAATACTTGGTAGCATAACCTTCATACAAAATAACTACAAACAACCGCTTTCGGTATCCATCATTGAGTTTCTTACAAGGCTCTGCTGGAATTTTAGACCATTGTGCTTTGGCCAACTGCTTCAGGTCTCTGAGATTTTAAGGGGGCCATTTTCAGATCTCTCCACAGGTGTTCTACGGGATTCAGGTCTGGACTCATTGCTGGCCACTTTAGAAGTCTCCAGTGCTTTTTCTCATTTTCTAGTGCTTTTTGAAGTGTGTTTTGGGTCATTGTCCTGCCCATGACCCATGACCTTTGAGGAAGACCCAGCTTTCTCACACTGGGCCCTAGATTATGCTGCAAAATTTGTTGGTTGTCTTCAGACTTCATATGTCTTGCACACGGTCAAGCAGTCCAGTCCCAGAGTTAGCAAAGCAACCCCAAAACATCAGGGAACCTCCCCCATGTTTGACTGTGGGGACCGTGTTGTTTTCTTTGAAGGCCTCGTTTTTTTTTTCCTGTATACTCAATGTTGATGCCTTTTCCCTAAAAGCTCTACTTTTGGCTCATCTGACCAGAGAACATTCTTCCAAAACGTTTTTGGCTTTCTCAGGTCAGTTTTGGCACTCCAGCCTGGCTTTTTTATGTCTCGGGGTCAGAAGTGGGGTCTTCCTGGGTATCGCACCATAGAGTCCCTTTTCATTCAGACACTGACGGCTAGTACGGGTTGACACTGTCGTACCCTCAGACTGCAGGACAGCTTGAACTTGTTTGGATGTTAGTCGAGGTTCTTTATCCACCATCCGCACAATGTTTCGTTGAAAATTCTCGTCAATTTTTCTTTTCCGTCAACATCTAGGGAGGTTAGCCACAGTGCCATGGGCTTTACACTTATTGGTGACACTGCGCACGGTAGACACAGGTAGACGCATTCAGGTCTTTGGAAATGGATTTGTGGCCTTGGGATTGTTCATGCTTCCTCACAATTTTGCTCCTTAAAACCTCAGACAGTTCTTTGGTCTTCTTTCTTTTCACCATACTCAATGTGGTAAACATAAGGACACAGGACAGAGGTTGAGTCAACTTTAATCCATTTTAACTGGCTGCAAGTGGGATTTAGTTATTGCCACCACCTGTTATGTGCCACAGGTAAATAACAGGTGCTGTTAATTACACAAATTAGAGAAGTAGCACATGATTTTTCAAAGGGTGCAGATACTTCTGCCCGGCCCATTTTTGGAGTTTTGTGTAAAATGATAATGATTTAATTTTTCCCCCCATTTTTTTTGTGTTTTTTCATTGCAAGCGAAATAAATGAAGATATTACTCCCAAAGCATCTGTAATTGCAGTCATTTTCTGGGAGAAATTGAGCATTACCTGAAAGAATTGCAAGGGTGCCAACACTTTTTTGGCCAGCACTGTAACACATCCCAAAAATTATGTTCGTTAGTAGCCTATAATTGTTTATAAAGATACTATTTAAATGACTTTATCAACAAAAAAACAAAACAAAACAAAAACTACAACCATGCCCATTACAGTCCGTGCTTGCAGTGAGGCCCCAAGTAAGACATTAAAACTGAAACAAAAAAAAGCTAACAGCTAAGTTTTACTTGATCAGAAGGTTCTACTATCATGGGAGAATATTGTGATAAGTAAAATGAAACTTTTTTTTTCTCCTGTATAATTTTAAAGCATTTGGTTGATAGAGAATATCAAAAGGACTTCTAAAAATGAAGAGAGTAGCCTTTTTCTTTTTCCTGTAACGCAGTATAAAAGGTTTTAGCATCACAATTCCAAAATGAAGTGATGATTATAACTGCTTGCAAACAAACTGAGGCTGCGTTCAGACTGCAGTCCTATCTGATTTCTCCCCAAATCCGATTTTTAGGGCTGACTTTTCTCACTATTTTTAGCAAGAGTCCTTTGGCCAGCACTGTAACACATCCCAAAAATTATGTTCGTTAGTAGCCTATAATTGTTTATAAAGATACTATTTAAATGACTTTATAAAAAAAAAAAAAAAAAAAAAAAACTACAATTACAGTCCGTGCTTGCAGTGAGGCCCCAGGTAAGACATTAAAACAGACTTTTCACACTATTTTTAGCAAGAGTCCTAATCTGGGCCTGTTCAGACTAGGGCTGCAGCTATTATTTTTTTAATCGAGTATTCTACTGAAAATTTAATCGAGTATTCGGATGAAACCTTTTTGGGTAATGAGCAATTATAAATATACATGAGAAAACAAGAAATTTCACCTAATATCGAACCATTTTTAGACTGTTAATGTCTTTATTTAAGATGGCATGTCAGATGTGACTAGAAAAATAGAATAACAAATTCACGGCATTCAATCCAAAACTTCAGATCTTATAAAAATCTTACTTAAAAATGTCATTACGCTTGGTAACACACATCACTTAAAAGTTAGGTGTTTTTCCCCACGTGTTTCAATTACATTTCCATTTTCACAAGCTATTTTTAAGTTCTAGTTAAGTTTTAAGTCGAAGTCTAAATTGTAAATCCTGATAGGATTTTGAGTTTTTGCAGTGTTCAAAATAAATGTATGATACCTGCTGTATTGGCTGCAGTGCTTCTAGGTGTTTTATCCATCAATGACTATCGAGCTAAAATTGACAGTTATCTTTATTATGTTTTTATTTTACACCTTCATCACTCTACAGCGCTGTGTTTTTACAGATTAAATAAAGCCTGTATGAAAGACATGTAAGCCACGCATCGGCAGTTCTCTTAAATAATAGGAACCTAGCCCTCCCCAGGGCTAACGTTACATTAGTAAGGTACTGTCACGTTAATCTTATTTATTAGCGGTTTCGGGGGCGGTCATTGGTCGCTTACAGTGAATACATGAAAACAGTGGTCGCCTTGGTCTCCAGCTTGAAATGCACATATAAAAGACATATAAAATAAACACCAGAAGTGATTATAAGGAGTTTGTAATTTCTACATGTTACTCCAAGAGTCACAGCCATGTTAGGTAAACAGAAGCATTTAATAAAGCCAAGCATTTTTCTACTACAGTACTTTATTCTTGTTTAAAAATGATTCGGTGGGACAGTTATGTTTAAAACTGATCATAATTATTACGTTTGAAGTGCTTAAAAAGCATTTATTAAAATATATATACGTTTTTTTAAAATCATACGTTGGGGGAAAAAGTGAGAAAAAACATGTCTTATATGTATCTCTTTCCAGTGCTAGATCTGAATAAATACATTGAGCACACACACACACACACACAAATAAAAATGGGGGGGGGTATGCGCTACTTCGCGGTTTTTCACTTATCACGGCGGGTTCTGGTCCCTATTAACCGCGAAAAACAATGGAATACTGTACACTGTGGTCATGATGAGTCATCCAAAGTCTTTCCAAACAGCTATTCAAGTCATCTAGTAAAAATATATACTGTATGTATATACTGGACTGTCTCAGAAAATTAGAATACACAATATTCTAATTTTTTGAGACAGTCCTATGTATATATACAGGACTGTCTCAGGAAATTAGAATACACAATATTCTAATTTCCTGAGACAGTCAGGAAATTAGAGTATTGTGTATTCTAATTTTCTGAGACAGTCCAGTATATATATATATTAATATCGCAATATAATATCGCAAACCCCCCAAAAATCACAGCAATAGTTTTTTCCAAGATTGTTCAGGCCTAGTGCACGATATCCATTTTTTGAAACCGATATTGATAACTTCCTCCTCCTCTAGATACTGATACGATAACCAATAATATATATACAGTGGGGAGAACAAGTATTTGATCCACTGCCAATGGGAAAACCCATTGGCAGTGGAAAGCCCATTGGCAGTGTATCAAATGCATATCGATAACTTCCTGCTCCTCAAGGCTGATGCTGATACGATAACCGATAATATATATATATATATATATATATATATATATATATATATATATATATATATATATATATATATATATATATAAATGGTGGAAAACATTCAGGTGACTTGAGGTTCCGCTGTGAGACCCCCAATTTGGCCAGATTTCAAAATTGTCCTATATGCATGTGTGATACATCATTCGAAAGCTTAAAATCTCAATTTTCTGGGGGAAGAAAAATTTTGAACCGGAGGGCATTGTTTAAAAAAAAAAAAAAATTTTTTTAACAGGAGAGCATTTAAAAAACATTTTTTTAAAACAGCAAAACCATAACTGGAGGTCAGAGCACGCGAGAGCATAGTTGAAGACGCCATGATTTTAACAAGATATTATTGCGTACTTACCTCTTTTCGATCCAAAAACACCATGTAGCATGTATCACTGAGTGTCAAGACACAGCTGTGAATGGCCACAGCCGGATTTTCGGCAGATCTTATGGGTGAAACATGGTAATATAACGAGGGTCAAAATACAGAAATCGCAGACATCAAGGAGTGGTCGAGATTTTTATTTTCATATATTTACCCTTTTAAACGATTTAAATTTTTCTTTGTTTGGATAGATTATTTATCTAAAATATTGAGGAAAATGCGACAGTAACGAAAATAATACAATGAAGCGATAGTTATGAGGTAGATATGCGTGACTTTTTTACAGACGCCAATTTTTTTCATTGTGACGTAATTTGTTTAAAAGTTTCAAATATGCGAGTGAATAATTTGTTGTTTTTTTTTTAACAAAATATTAGACATCGATTAATGATTCAAAGCTAAAAATGACACATTTCGAGTAATAAATACGATTACTTACCTTCTTTTTATGGCTAGGTTGAAACAAAAGCGGTTGCGTGACGTCTGTAAATGGGGGTTTCCAGGGTAAAACGGACAAATTAAAAATAGTTCGGGTGCTTCATGTGCCATGAATCTGTTATGGCAGCATATAGACAGATTGTTCTATCAAACACAACAGTTCTTTTGTCTTAAAATACAGCAGTTTATTTTAAAGAGGGGTGCAAGAGCAGAAACTGCTTTTTCAGCCTTGTCTGTGTTTTCCGCCATATATAATTCTAAAATATATATTCACCAGAATTTTTTTAATACCTGTAGGTAAAAAAATAATAGTGGTGGATTCAGCATAGATTTGCCTTTGACCTAACCAGAATTTTCATGATGACATGAACATTATTATAATGAACAAAACAGAAAAGAACAGTTCTGACTTCAAATAAAGTGCCCATATTTAGTTTTTCAAATAAATATAATTTGAGTCATTCGCAGTCAATGTCATTGACGATGTGATCCCCTGAACAATGAGCGCTCAAGTAAAACAAACTTATAAACCCAACAGGTATTGTGCTTTGTCAGCAGATAAAACTTTTAGTGCAACAGGAGAGGAGACTTTAGTGGTCTTGGCCCATGAAACAGCTTTCTTAACAAGGCAATTATAGGACAGCAAGCCTATCAATAACCAAAAGGCCTCGCAACAACTTGAACATAACACTAAAACGCAAACATTTGCTAATTGCCATAGTAAGGTTATTCACCCAGTGATGGAAAAATACGGCCTCTAGAACAAGAACAAAACTTTTCATACTGGCAAAAAAATGAGTGGAAACAAACGCGCACACATCCCAATCCACCGCCACCGTGCCAAAACATTATAAAGTACAGTATACTATCGGGCCTATCGATAATGTTATTGGATTTATTGGAATTACGTCATAATTCCTATTATTGTTTTATTATAGTTCAGACCGAACATGAATGAAACTACCTATCGTATGTGGTTTCGATCTGTCCCACAAAAATTGGATTTCTGTGCTATGTGACTGTTCAAACTACAAAAGAGCCATCCAATTTCAATCTGGATTGGCTGAAAATCAGATTTTGGCTGACAGTTCAAACAAGAGCTACATGCAAGGGACCAGTGAAATGTTTGCTGCTGGATAGCAAAATAGCTTACTGAGCAGACCATCTGTCTTGGTCAGAAAAGGAGTCGGCCACAACATACTTTTCTTTTGAAATGCTCGTCCTTATTTAGCTCACAGATTTTGCATCTCCTTCTTCTTGACCATGTACAGTACTACTTTTTGCCGGCCCCTGTCGCTAAAAAAACGGACACTAGCTTGAACTCTGCAAGCGCAGACTTCACGGCCTTGTCGCACAAGCCACTCGCTCCAGTCTGGGGCAGCCAGAGTCCGCTGAGCTTAGCTCGCTGTCTAGTTAGGACTTAGCTCCAATGTCTTGGTGAGGACGGTACAATGGCGTATAATGCATGTTATTGCATAGTTATTTTGAGATTTAGAGGGTGTTTAGAGGTATTTAATTCCGACTTGCACGGAAATGCGGGTTACATCGCCAGCGCAGGAACTGAACTTTTTCGTAAACCGGGGACTACCTGGATTGGCAAACTCGTTTCAACGACTAGTTATTGGCAAAGGCGAAATGCTTAGAAAACATTACCTTTCCCCATAGTTCCTCAGGGTTTGGGCATGCGCAGTTTAGCTTTCGCCACAAACTAGTCGTTGAAATGAGTTTGCCAATACGTTAAAATGAGGTTAGCACTATTAGATTAGTTGAATTTTTCTTTTACCCCAGACAATGTGTTTAGGTTAGCACTGTTAAAACAAGGTTAGCAATAGGTTGAAACGAGAAAGCCCTGGTAGAAATGTTTCAATAACACTGGCAGCTCTGCGCTTCAGTCTTAGGGTTTTCTATGCACAAAAATAATTTCTGTTGGCATCTCTCTGTTATAGCTCCGTCCTGAAGGCAACTCCTCAAAGTAAATCTCGAAGACAGAGCCTGATAGTGTCACGCAACTCAACGTCTGCTGCCGATGACTTTGAGGATCTGATCAACGAATTTACAGATGATCATCTAGATGAAGATGTGGATCCTGGCATTGGGGAGGATGATCTACTGCAAGAACTTTCAGACATGATTGGCAGTTGAGGCAGCTTTTCTATTGCTGCTAGCTATTATTATAGGAAATACCCCGTCCTAAATCATTGCTAGCCTCGGCTAAATTAACACTTAACACTGAAAGCCAATATACAACCAGTTTACTTAGGATTCATGTGTTGTCTTTTACTTAAATCTTATTTCAAAACAGCATTGACAATATCTGTTAAATTTTAAGTGTTGGAAAAGAAATGTGTTAAGTGACAAAGTCTGTATACTGTGTATGCATTAGTAAAATTTAAATATGTATATAAATATTTCTGCAGCTTTGCTTTTAATTTCTAGCAGATGTCACTTGTACTTTCGCAGCGACATCTGAAAATGCAACGAATATCCATTTAATGTCAGATTATTTGTGTTGTGAATCTGAAATATCGAGTATTTCCATTTGCATTTTTCTGACATGTGGTATATTATTTCCTAGGCCATTACCAGTAGATTACGCTGTTGTCCTCAATTGAAAAGACTTGTGTTGACACCTCAGGGAAGACTTTTTGTTTTATACGCCCCCGAGAAATATTTAGGAAATGCAGTCTTTTTCTGTTTTGTCATTTATTGCATTGCTCTCAGATGCTAGAGAACAGTTTTCATAACACTTTTTCACAAGTTCACTGTTCAAAGTGATTTGTTCACATGACTGTAAATAAAAAAGGATTTTATTTTACGGCTGGGTTACTCTCTGATTGAAAGGTATTCTGGTTGAAAATTGATGTAATAATTGTTTGGATCGATACTGATTAAGCACCATCAAATTGAAATCATACAAAGATCAATATAATTTTACATATGCTGTTTTGTTTGTTTTCATTCAAATATCAGAAATGTCTCGGCATAAAAAAAATAAACCTCAAATTTGCTTTGCATTTTTATTGCTTTAGGTAAAATGATTATGCTAAATGGCAGAAGCCCAATATCACTGCGAATATAGGTATATTTTTCTGAAAATAGATTTTAAAAATTTATCTAAAATACTGCACTCCTTCAAGCAAAAATATTTTCCCCCAAGGAAATATATTACTACCATTAATACGTAAGATAACTTCAAGATAATGTGACGGAGAAAATCTGTCAAACTATGAACAAATTTACCAGAGCCACGTGTAGATATTTATGGTAATGGGGCTACCGGGGAAAATGATGAAAAACGAGCCGGTGCTGTCCTGACGATGGCCGACAAGTGACGATGTCCGTCCCCGCTTACTCACAGCGAATACTAATAAATCTATCCGAATATATATGATATCTATAATTTCGAATGCCAATTCTCTTCCGGGTCAGCAGACGTAAACAGAAGGGCGTTCCGCAGTAGAAAACATGACCAAGCTAGAGCTGTTGAACGTGTTCCTGAACGACAGACTGACAGCGGCCGCCGAGGAGATTTTCCGAGCCGTTAAAGACACCTTTCTTGAATTTCAGAGTGAAATTCATCGTTCCCAAGAAGAGAACGAGCGCCTGAAACGACTCCTCAATGTCGCCGTTCAAAGACTCCTCCTGCAACCAGGTAGCTAAGGACGACAGGGAACAGTTGACAGTTGAGGTTTTTTTTGTCGCATCACCACATCCCACTTGATTTTTTTTCAAAGCTACGAACATTTTGATTAACTTCAAAGAAACGATCAACTCGTAAGGGAAAGCCCTGTGGATGAAAAACCATTGCATATTGAATTATAGTCACCATAATGGAACATTTTATTTCATTTCCAATATGTACAATTTATGTTTAAAAATCAAATGTATGATTTTAAGATGTAACAAGCTTGATCATGTGCATGTGTTGCGATCTTAGAAAAAGCGTTTATATATAATATAATTTATACTTGTATAATATAGTATAGTAATGTATTTAGTCTACATATCATTTAGGGCCTGTGAGTATTTTGATAAACTCGTGTTTCAAAAATTTGGTTATTCTCAGAGGAGGGTAGCTTGGCCAAAGTTTCTACTCAAGCATAGACTTCATAATGCATTGACGGGGCGCGGGGCCGATTCATATGGGGCCTATATCCGTCAAAGCTGACCGAGTGGAAACACAGACAGAGCTTTTTCTGTTGAAAATTCTGTTGAATAAATGCTTAAATCCCTGAATTCTTTATAGATATGGACGTAAAACAGTCTCGATTCTTGGTTAAAAGCAAAAAAAAAAAAAAAAAGTTCAGGTAGCATTTATTTTACGAAAATACTGCGAACTATGAGACTAGTCAGTAAGGAAATTAGCGGCCGCCATATGTAAACAAAGAGCTTTTTCTGCTGAAAATTCTTGTAAATAAATGCTTAAATCCCTGAATTCTTTATAGATATGGACGTAAAACAGTCTTGAATCTTGGTTAAAAGGAAAAAAATACGTGCAGGTATCATTTATTTTATGTAAATATTGCAAATTATGAGGCTAGTCAGTAAGGAAATTAACGGCCACCATATGTAAACAAGGAGCTTTTTCCGTTTAAAATTCTTGTGAATAAATGCTTAAATCCCTGAATTCTTTATGGATATGGACGTAAAACAGTCTCGATTCTTGGTTAAAAGCAAAAAAAAAAAAAAAAAAAAATGTTAATATTGCGAACTATGAGGCTATTCCATTCAGCACAAGACTTTTTATTTGTCATGACCATGCCATTTACTTAGCAATTAGGGAAAAATACTTCGATAAAAAGAATATCCTGTAAAAATATTGGAGTAGAGAGATTGAAACAGTGACGTGCGGTGAGGTTCATGGTTGGTGAGGCACTGACTCCTTTAGTGTCAGATTTCCAAATATATAAACCAAAAAGGGTAGCTTATTCAATTGGCTACTGGTTATTTCATATCTCATCAGCATTCTTCACAAAACACGCACACACGGTACATATTATCGATACGTAAAAGTAAGAAAATAACATGCATTTGCGATAATTCATGCAACATAAATGAGAGTAAAGAGTGGTGTACAAAACCACAGAATTCAATTCTGACCTTTAGTGAAATATTCAGTTGTTTTTAAAACTTGTAATTCTGATACTTTAATCAATTTATTACAGATTGCTAAACAAAAAGTGTGAAAAGAAAAACAAGGAATATTTTATCTATGGCCAAAATTTAGTTTTTAAATATTCTATTGTATTTTTCTTGGTCTAAGCTCTTTTTTAAAAATTTTTTTAAGAAGATTGAAATGAAAACTGTTTGTGGTCTTGCGCCTGTCCTTCACCACAAAAACCGCCGTTACTTTGGAAGAACATAGGTTTGGTCTCAACATTCGTAGGGACGATATAACAGCATAACCTGCATGTAGGTACACTTTTTGCTGGGGACGGGACATTAATAAGACCAAACAGATTGGATGAAGGGGGCAAAGGGCCACATTTCTCATGTATATGAACCTAGTTAATTAATAGGCAAAATGATCAATGCAAAATAAATCCTTATCTACTGATAATAACTTTTATGTGCATTGGTTCAGATGATACACTGTTCGATTCAAACCTTTGTTTTCAAAAAATACTAAAGAAACATTTTGAAAACTTCCTGAATAAATGTCTGGTTTTTATTTGCATAAACATAATGAAAATAATTCACTTAATAATGGTAGGGTCAATTCTATCCTGACAACATATGGAACTATTGAAAGATCTAAATTCTCTATATAACTGAACATTATATCATGCAAAAAAGGTAAGGTTGCTTAAACGTTGGTGGGGACAATTTTAGCATCCTGAATAGTTGGTAGTGTTATGTCCCTATCGTCCCTATGCAAACCTACGCCCTTTTTGTAAAAGTCCTCCTTATTTTCCTTTACCTTACAAAAATCTCTCCCCCTCAATGGAGAGGATTGCTTCAATTAGATCGCTGTGTTCTATTTGACAAGCCAGAACACACAGTGGATGTGTCCAAATGTCTAGCTAACCTTTCATCTTTCTTAGCAAAACCATGTAATCGTTCTACATATATGCCACGTTTAGAAGAGCTTACACGCTCATCGTTACCACGAAATGTTAACTCCTGTTTAGCTAGGATGCAGGTTGCATTAATGAGGTATTTCAAACTCTTTACCTTAGCATTCTGGATGCTACCGTTGAGCTTCCGCTGTTCGTCAAAGCCAAATCGATCCTTGAGCTTCCAAAAGTTTTTAAAGCAATCAGGCTTTGAATGTGAGTGGTCGAGCTCTCGTGTTTGCTGAGGCTTCGTGGTAGTTTTTTAATGTCACAATATCTCGTGTTAGTCCAGACATTGGCACAAGTTGAGAAAAAAAGGCAGGGAAAGCAGCAAAGCCGATTTTTTCGAAGGACAGCCACATAGCCAGTTTTTTCGGGTGTACCAGTCCGTTTGAAAAGCGCGAGTTATCTTCTGTCCCGTAGTTTGAAGCAAACCTTTTAGCTCCGGTGTTGTTAATCGCGTCCACTTTTGACGGAAAGTCCAGTTTCACGTACGCCCCCTTTCAGTGCGGCAGAGTACTATCTGCCGCAAGCTGTGCCTTTTCACTGTGGTTTTATTTCCCATCAGCAAACCTAAATATGTCGCTAACAAAAATTAAACTTTAAGGGTTAAAGACATTAGCCAGACTGTGGAAAATCAGGTCAAATAAACGTATCTGGAAACATTATAATGGTGACATGCAGATGTACGGCAACCACCACGCTCCAATTCCATGTATCAACCCAGTTTGTTATGGATTGCGCAATCAGAGGTGAGGCTTTACTCGTTGCTGCCGCACCTCTCGTTTCATTTCGTTATTTGAACAGGAAATGGGCAAATTCAGCGATTTTGACTATAAAAAATGTTTGAAATGAGTCATACATAAAGAGCAATGGACAAATATTAATATAAATTTGATGCTATAATTATTTTTTTGTCATGATGACAGGTGAGGCTCTGCCTCACCTGCCTCCCCTGACCGCACGTCACTGGATTGAAACAATGGCATTTTGCTGCTCTCTTCATTGCATTTTCCTCATTCTGAATCATTCCCCTTCAATAGGCTGAATTCTAAACCTAATGTGACCCTGCCGACGTCATCCTCCAGCTGGGGACGCATGAACGCTATAATGACAAGCGGGGCTAAACAGCGGATTAAAAGTCTAATTTCTCGTCATCCGTACTTTGCCAAATTGTTGTTGTTGGGTCTAAAACTCGTTCTTTAACTTAGTTATTTACCCTAGGCAAGCTGACAAAAGGCAGGGCATAAAGTGAGACAGAGTCAGAGAGTTGACGTTTTTCAACCTGCAGGTTGGGAGAGCCAGGAGACAGAGTTCCGCGATTAATGTTGTCTCATCGAAGTCTCTCTCCGAGCTCCCCCGCGCTGCTAACTTTTATTGAGGGCTTGTTGCTGGGCAGAATACAGTTACAACACTGTTGTCCAACGTGGCAGTTTTGATCGGGGAAGTTCCTTATTCTAGTCATTGATTGAACAGTCACACTCTTGATTGAATTAACAGTCACACTCTTGAGCGGGCAAGATATCTTTGTTTTGAACACAAATTTGCACTCAAAATACTATGGCTTGGTGGAAAAGTACTGAGACGTTGTGTGATGAATCAACATATGTGTGTGTATCTATTTATCAGCAGAATGTGAGCAATTGCCGGTAATAAAAATGTAAGCACATGATTATGGGCTAAAACTGTATTCTTCATAATAGCTTCGGAGTGCGCGTATAATAGCTGTGGGAGAGCAAACTGGCATAATATATTTGGCATACAACTTATCTTACATTGTATATAATAAAATCGTCTCAAAATATTATTCTTAGTTACATAATAATGCTATTTAACATTTTTTATGCTGTCATAGTCACTTTAAAGTACATGTTGAGATAATACACTTATACATGGCGTTTTGCAATATGTGTCCATAGGTCCATTGTAGTGGAGAAAAAAGGGACACCTTTCAGGTGTTGATTTACTTGCTCAAGAGTTGTGTTGTACATGCAGGGCATTTTCACACTACAGATCTTCTTTTGTCTAATTTATTAACAAAATGTTCTCTTGGCTTGGCAAAAAGTACCAGAATTACTGGTAGCCAAGGTTGTTGTTGTTCTTTTTGTTTAAGGCGCTCTAAAGGGAGGAAGTAGAAATGCAGAGGAAACTACAGTGGCTTAGATAGTCCAAAATGGGCGGTTTTTAAAATCGAAAGTACCGTTTTGAACGTTTTGAACATTGTTTTAACCAAGTAAGTTTCCGTTCAAAATAGATTAAACAAACTGCCATAATAGAAATGTTCATAAGTAGAGGTACCACTCTATGGTAGCGTTGTATCGGTCGTGAACGATTCGTTCTTTTTGAACGAATTGTTTGGGTGAACGAGACCGAACTAATCACTTTCTGCACTGATTCGTTCTATGAAGTTGGGGCTTGTTAGCTGCGTGGGAGGGCGTTGAGCAAGCGGCAGCGTCTTCTGACATCGCACACGACCAATCAGATGCCAGTGGAAACAGAATCAGGGCGTCTGTCACTCACTCCCACGTGTGGCCAATAAGCTGCCAGCGTGCACGCAGGGGGCAAGACTGAGTTATGTCACTTTCCGTTCACATACTCGGTCCTAAGGCTCCTGACCGAGCTTGTTGCTAACTAGACTTGCCAGTCACGCAGTGAACGAGTCAAAAAATGAAAGGAAATGACTTTGTCACATATTTGTTGATATGGAGCCTATCATATGTTGCTCAAACCAGACAAAAACACCACGCAAACCTAGCGAGCATGGTTTGGTGTACTACTTTTGTCAACAGACTCGGGACTACATATGACGACATACTATCAAATTTAGAGTGGTATAAAACTCTTTCGCTAGTTGCAGGCAAGCAAAAGCTGAGCAGCGGACACGTCACGGCAGCACATGGGGGAGAGAACTGTCAATCTATGGAGGCTTCATGGCAGCGATATTTACCTCATCTGTGCACAGGAAAATGAATATTTAGTATGATCACCATATTACTGATATGCAATTAAAAAGTATATACATGTCATTTTTTCCCGAGTGTTTTATTTATTTCGTGTCAGGTGTTTGTCGGTTTGACAAATTATGTCCATCCGTCCATCATGTGCTACTCAAGCGCCCAAAACAATGCAAGCGGGCACGGGAGATGTCGCAATATGTCTACATTTTTCTTAACAGACTAATGAGAGTAGAAAGGCGACATCGTAAAGAGCAAACAATTATTTCTCGTCAGCATTTGACGATCTGAGATGAGGGGACGACAGGGGAGCTGACAGGATTATTTTATTTATTAATACGTACCAGTGCAAAAATTCAATACGATCATCTTTATACTGATTTGCAATTAAACTGTCTAATGTCAAAATGTAGTATTGTTTTCATTTCAGTGCTACACATTTGACAACTAACTATTTACACTTTAGTTTCAACAATAGTTACCAAAAATAATAGTGATGAGCATAAAAACAAAAACACAACAGAGCATGAGGTAAATATGATGTGTTGGTCGTTGCATATTTAGAAATTAAACTTTTGATTTATTTTTATTTCCGTGACAGCAAGCATGCCGCGTTGGCTGGTAGCAGCAACATTGTGTATGTGATCAAGATCATGCAAAAAAAAGTCAGTGTGCCCCCGAGCCCAAACCCCCACTGCCCCCACAAAAGGAAAATGTTTAACCATGTCCTAAATCGAAATGCAAGCACGAGCCATGACTTTGATCCCATAGAAATACGACAGACGACACGGATGTTCTCCCTCGCTTTTGCAGCAGCGGGTGGGACACGAGGCTGGGAAAGCAGAATGATATCGTCTGTCACTCATTTCTGAAACTACTACGAGCGGTCAATGAGGAGCCTGTGTGCCAGAGAGGGAGGGACCAAGCAATGTCACTTCCCGTTCAGTTATAATGCGAAGCGGTCTTTGGTGATTCGTTCGGCGACGTCACTTCCCGTTCACTAACTGAACGATTCATTTGGGCGGGGGGGATGAGTGGGGCGAACGATTCGTTGAACGATTTGTTTGAACGAGTCTTTTTACTGAACGAACTGGAATGGATTCGTTTCCTCAAGTGAACGACAGATCCCGTCACTACTGTATGGAGAATAAAGGGGAAAAATGTAACGAATTTAGTGTAGCCCAAAGTAGCTGAGTAAGATTAGTGTTCCTTCTTCACAAAACTACTCAAGTAAAAGTAAAAAGTATGTAATAAAACTCCTAGAAGTACATTTTTCTCAAAGGTTACTCAAGTAAATATCATGCATTACTACCGATTTCTGGTTACTGTCAATATTTAACAAATTCAATTATTCTGATGTAGTGGCTGGTCAAGACATGCATCAATAACAACTAATAGACCAAATTCTCTGCCTGTTTGATATCTGTCATCTTTCAGAAGCTTCACCTGTCCAATCCCAAGATCACCACATCTTCGAGGCTGAAAGGGGAGGCAGTGTGCAACCGCAAGTGAAAAAAGAGGCCACACTCACAGATGTTCAAAGCGAGTGCGTGCTTGATGAAAGACACCCAAAAGAAGAACCTTGTGGTCATTTTGAGACCCAACCATGGTCAACTTCTCTATTACCTCTAAAGGTGTTAAGTACGGATACTGTCTCTACACCTCCTTTGCCATCCCAGCGGGACACAAAAACAGACTGGGAGAATGAAGAACACTTTGCAGGCAGCAGCTCATCATCCACACAGACTGTACAATCGAATGGCAAAGACACTCACGGTGATTCTTGTGGCACTACCGCAAATAGCCGAACAACTACCCAGAAATCTCCATCAGAATCCAATGGGCAGCAGGTGAAAGGACCGCTTTGCATCAGTAGGAAGCAAAGTGTAAACTCACTGCAGCTAAAACACATGAAATCCCTCAAGCCACCACCATCTCGTACCTCTCATCCGACCATTCAGAGGTGGCACAGCTGTAAAGAGTGTGGGAAAAGCTTCAGCTTTGCCTGCCAGTTGGAAGTCCACATGCGTTGGCACACTAAGGAGAAGCCATACAGCTGCACAGTGTGCCGAAAGAGCTTCACCACCGTCAGCATGCTCAAAAGACACCATCGCATCCACACTGGGGAGAAGCCCTTTCGTTGTCACGTGTGTGGCAAATGCTTCAATCAGTCTGCACACCTTAACACCCATTTTAGACTCCACACCAGAGAACCAGTCGGCTGGAGCAGAGCATCGTTTCCAAGGAACCTTCAGTTGACAGAAAATTAAACCACCATGTAATATTTGTAGTACTCGGTATGTGTTTAAAAGTGTTGATACCCAACTGAATTACTAGAAAAAGCAAACTCATGAAAATCACCTCTAAAAAATGATGACAAATAGTAATTTTGGTTTTTGTGGTAATCATTGCAAACAAAGAATACAGTGTATCACAAAAGTGAGTACACCCCTTGCATTTCTGCAGATATTTAAGTATATCTTCATGGGACAACACTGACAAAATGGCACTTTGACACAACGAAAAGTAGTCTGTGTGCAGCTTATATAATAGAGTTCATTTATTTTCCCCTCAAAATATAGCCATTAATATCTAAACCCCTGCCAATTAAAGTAAGTACACCCCATAGTGAAAGTTGTCAATATTAACATACAGTACTACATGTCAATTGTCAATATTTTGTGTGGCCACCACTTTTATCCAGAACTGCCTTTACTGACCAGAGCTTCACAGGTTGCCACTGGAATGCTCTTCCACTCCTCCATGACGACGTTGCAGAGCTGCCGGATAGTTGAGACTTTGCGCACCTCCACCTTCTGCTTGAGGATCCCCCAAAGATGTTCTATTGGGTTCAAGTCTGGAGACATGCTTGGCCAGTCCATCACCTTTACCCTCAGCCTCTTCAGTAAAGCAGTGGTCATCTTGGAGGTGTATTTGGGGTCATTGTCATGCTGGAACACTGCCCTGCAACCCAGTTTCTGGAGGAAGGGGATCATGCTCTGCTGCAGTATTTCACAGTACATGTTGGAGTTCATGTTTCCTTCAATTGAATGTAACTCTCCAACATCTGCAGCACTCAAGCAGCCCCAGATCATGACATTCCCACCACCATGCTTGACTGTAGGCATGACACACTTATCGCTCCTCACCTGGTCGCCGCCACACATGCTTGAGACCATCGGAATCAACGAATTAATCTTTGTCTCATCAGACCATAGCACATGGTTCCAGTAATCCATGTGCTTTGTTGACATGTTTTCAGAAAACTGTTTGCAGGCTTTCTTGTGTGCCGTCTTCAGAAGAGGCTTCCTCCTGGGTTGACAGCCATGGACACCAATTTTATGTAGAGTGCAGCGTATGGTCGGAGCACTAACAGACTGACCCCCCACCTCTTCAATCTCTGCAGCAATGCTGACAGCACGCCTGTCACGAGTCACATGACATTTTGGAGGGAAAATGACAAGCAGTACTCAATTTGGACGTTTAGGGATGTACGTAGTTTCTATGGGGTGTACTCACTTTTGTTGGCAGGGGTTTAGATATTAATGGCTATATTTTGAGTTATTTTGAGGGGAAAATAAATTAACTATATTATAAAAGCTGCACACAGACTACTTTTCATTGTGTCAAAGTCATTTTGTCAGTGTTGTCCCATGAAAAGATATACTTAAATATCTGCAGAAATGCGAGGGGTGTACTCCCTTTTGTGATACACTTTATTTGCTGTACTACTCAGTAGATATTCTGGGCCACTCGTCATGAGGAAACTGTTCCAGGTGTCTTAGGTTTGAAGGGGGCTTCCTCTAGACCAGTGTTTTTCAACCAGTGTGCCGTGGTGTAGTGTCTGGTGTACCGTGGAAAATCATCCACTTTTCACCTTTTGGAAAATAAATACACAAATGTGCAAAATCCAATGTCTGTGCTGTCCAATGATCTGTTATCCTCTTCCATATCAGTAGGTGTCAATAGGTAGCAAATTCCTTTGTTTAGTAATGCGGAGGAGGTAGTAGGGTGACCACCTGTCCGGTTTTAGGACTGACACTCAGCCTTTTCAGTGATGTGGTGTTTAGTGTCGGGCACAACCAATTAGCCGGATGCACTTTGTCCAAGTATTAAAGAAAATGGGCCGTGGCTTAGTTTATGTGATGCAACTCAGCCCCACGGTGATCAGAACTGGTCTGTCATTGGCCAAGAGTGGCTTCAGTTAAAAACATTCTTTATCACTGGTTCAATAAAATGTAAACAAAGCTTCATGTGTGGCTATCTGACGACATCATTTCCTCGCCGAGATTTTACAACAGTGCTAGCAAACATGCCAAAACAGCAGAAATCTTTTAACATTGAATGGACGAAAGAGCACGATTTCCTCGCCAAAAGCAGTCCAGTCGAGACTCGTTCCACGGTTTCTGCACGCTTTGCCGGTGTGACGTTGACGTGAGCAGTAGGGGCGATGTATCTGTAGAACGTCACCCGGTGAGTGCGAAACGAATATGGCGAGCGGCAGGTGTGTCCACATTGAAAACATTTTTTTCACATCGCCTCTGGATAACAAAATAACTGCAGCTGAACTTTGTAAAGTTGTTCCTCTTATAAAGGGTTCACTCTTTTTGAGCAGTTCAATGCTCACGTTGTTTTAATACGAAAAAATATTGTTCTGAAGAATTTTGTTTTTTACAAATGTTCCTTGTTAATACCGTTGTTCTGCCCAAATATCCTACACCGGCGAAAGAATGGCGAATTTGAAACCCTAAGTACTACCGTGCGCTTTTAGCTAGTTGTGTTTAGACGCATACAGAAAGAACGTACTAAAAATGCCTAAAGAAAAAACTTAAACGTAATAATATCAAATAAGGGTGGTTTAAATACACTACGTGACAAGTGTGGACAACAGATAAACACTCTGCTTTAAAATTATCACAAGAAACCACAATGCTTAAAAGCTATCAGAGGAAAACACGCCAAAGGTATGTTGAGGCAATCGAAAGGTAGAAAAAAATACTCAATAAAACTGAAAATAATAAGTACTTCTGCTTTTAACTGACATGCGCATGCATGCGCAAGCGCACTGGGGATTGGTAAAACAAGGTACTGTAAACTAAATAAATTGTCAAAAAAAAAGTAATCCTTATATTTTAGGGCTGCAGCTATCAAATATTTTAGTAGTCGATTAATTAATAGACTAGTTTGTTCGAATAATTGAGTAATCAGATAAGGAGCATGAAAAATTAAAATACCTGGGCTGAGCCTCAAACAGTATTTATTTATTTTTTTTATGAGCATCCACAGTATGTACAACAAAAGAACAATTGGCTAATTTACATAGAAAAAGTCCGCTAGCTTAAATGCTGTAAAATGCTAAAGTTTTTTTTTTTTTTAACGCTCCTCTTAACAAATGGTTCAGACACATATTCCCACAAAAAACGGCTAAATATACCTATAAACTAAATTACGAATGCATTAAAAAACTTTAGCTCAAACAAAAACTTATCTTACGTTGGTCTTAACGGGGAGCAGTTGGATTCAGCCATGTGAAAAGATGCAGACCAGAGGGCAGTGTATCCACCCTAATCAATCAAACTAGATGCAAACACTTTCAAAATAAACATTTACAACACCACTTTAATTAAACGAATACGTGAAGCAACAAGATTGAGTGTTAAGTTTAAGAGTGCCATTGGGGCTAACTGTCGCGGCTAACTAGCGAAACTATAACTAACAGCAACGGGAAAAATGTTTTTTTTTTTTTAAAAAAAGATGCCAACTTAAAACTAGACAAAATTCATTGAATGGCAGTCAAAAGGAAGCAAAGACCATTTCCTCTTAGAGAGTTTTCTAGTGTGCTGCAATAAGCAAAAGCTATCTTTCATTAGGATTTAGGCTAGACTGCAAAGACGTTCAATGGGGATTCAGTGATATCCACTCCAAATTATACGCCAAGCCCAGGTGTCAAACTTAGAGTAAAAATATGATTATAAAATGTGTTTTTCTTTGTATTTGTTGAATTCCCATTCAATACATGACTTCATATTGTTAATATCATATACAGACATTCATTTTTACATTTTTGATGATAGCGTGCCGTGGGATTTTTTTTTTTTTTTTTTAATGGAAAAAGCGTGCCGTGTGCCTCAATAAAGTTGAAAAACACATTACAAAACATTCCATAATATCATGTAAAAATGTGAGTGGCAGTGGTCGCTTGAGTGGCGGCAATATGCTTCCGTACTTTGCTGCCTTTTATTTATCATGTACTATAAGGGAGAGTGGGGTAAGATGAGCCAGAGAGTAAGTCGTCCCACCCCTTGTATCTAGGTAACAGTACACAAGCTTTGTCATGTGACCATAAATTCAGGAAACACCCATCATTTCTATCTTGCTGTGGTAAAGAGAAGCACCTAAGATAAGGGTCAAGACTTGTTTTACACACAAAGAAAACATTTTTTTTTATGTCATAGTAAATTTTCTGCATATTAGATAGTATTAGAATTATCTCAAGGCAAATTCATCTAGGTCTAAAATTATGTATTGTAGATGTTGGTGATTTTGTAACCTATAAAATCATGTGAATCAGTTTCCTACAAATTTGGCTGAATTTCCAAGTTAGCATGATTTTTTTCCAAAATGGTGGGAGGTTGAGCAAAAAGCTATGGGGTAAATTGACCTATCATTACATTGGCTTAGTCCAGTGCTTTTCAATTATTTTCTGTTAGCCCCCCCCCAGGAAATAGTATCAATTATCTATGAAACTACAGTATTATTATGAGTACACCTCTGCCTAACATTGTGTCCTTTTGTCTATTAAAGAAAAAAAAAGTAACAGACCAATTTAGAATAAAGTATGACTTAATTTTAACATTGTTTTGTTTGTAACAGAAAAGACTTAAACGCATCAATTTGCCTGAATAAAAAAAAAAAAGAAATTAAAGTGACATCCAAACAAAAAAATACACTCATGGTACATTTTTTTGACCATTTGATATTGAAAAATAAAATGTATTAAAATCAATAAATAGTAATAAATTCAAATTCAGTCACAGTTTGATTGAAAATACAAAAATGAATAGAAGAAAAACGACAGTGTCATTGGACAGAGGGACCATTTTTATTTTTGCTGCTCGCAGTATCAGCTCCTTTTCAATTGTGTGGGGTTATTTAGCACTGAGCATTAGGGTTGGGCATCGAGCATTGATGGGAACCGGTTCTAACACCCCGATGCTCCCGGAATCGTTCGAATTTTAAAATTTCGATTCCTTGTTTCGATGCCCTGACCGCCGAGCGGAAAAAAATTGGTCAAGTTCAAAGACTGATATTTATATACAAGTTAAAATTAGCCTTATGAGAAGTTCATTTAATTTAAAAAATCATCGAGAAGTTAAGACTTAAAAATAAAATATGTAATTTTTTTGACCATGCATTTTTTTTTTTACCCTGCCGCATAAAAGAATTGGAATCGAGAATCGTTCGGAACCGGAATTGAAAGGTGGTATCGGAATCGGAACCGGTCAATTTCGAACGATGCCCAACCTACTGAGCATGCTTGCTGGTTTACTAATATAACACTGACAAAGCGGGGCAATTGTTGCCAATATACGGCACGTTTTCGCTGAAAAACAATGAAACTGCTTATCATTGAGATTGGGGTGTCATGTCTTTAAGTGACGTCTTAATTGATTTGGCTTCCCACTGTTCGCTACAAACATTTTTAGACACATTAAACGGAGTAGTTTTTCCTCGTCTGTTGTCTCCCACTGTATTAAAAGTCAAAGCTAAAAGCCAAACAACCCGAAAACAGCGTATTCTCGGCAGCTGGGGGAGAACTGGAGGTGAGGGTGGTCGTCGTGACGATCCCAAGCCGAAAATAGCACTGCTCAATCTCCAGCGGACATGTCAGAACCGTAAAAGATAGTGCCACCCACTGAGTGGATGTGTAAGTACACTTTATTCTAGTACGGAAAAATAAGTATGTTCCCCGAGGTCACATGGGGGGCACGCCCCACTATTTGAGAAGTACTGGCATAGTCAATAGCCTTGTTGGTAATGAGGTTAGTGGCAGATTTCTCAGAAGGATCCGAGGAATCACTAGAAGTCAAGGAAAATGACGAAACATCTTTCCCTCAGAGTGAAAAAGTGAAAAGGCTCCCAGAACCTTAAAAGGCTGAAGCAATTGCAAGGAGGGCCCAACAACTGTAATAAATCTGTATTGACTTATACTAACTTTCATATGTATTGGTTCAGGTGACACAACGTTCGATTCAAACCTTTGTTTTCAAAAACTACTAAAGAAAAGTTTTGAAGCACAAGTCCCTTTATTTAAAAAATGGGGAGCTATCCAAGAATGGGTCCACTTCAGGGGGGCACTGGAGCACCCCTAGACTCAAACTAAAGTATTGTAATACAAAGGTGATTTGGGAAAAAAATTAATGAAAAAAAATCTGAGATATCTAAGGACCGATCTACCTCTGAGGCACACTGGACTACCCCAAGACTTGAACCTTAGTACTGTCATGAAATTCTGATGAGTGATTTCCTTTCACAGATTTATTTTGTCATGTCAGTTCATGTTCATTTCATTGTCCTCCTGAAGTGGATCCATTCTACGATAACTCCGTTTTTCTAAATAACGGGATTTGAACTATAAAGCCATCGCGTTGAATTACTGTAATGCACATAATGCAAACAATGATCTAAATGAGGGATAGCTAGCTTGTCTTCATTGTTCCTTGCAGGTTAGCAAGTTCACAGTTTAATGTTACTCTGATGCAGGTTGGACTTTCAGTAGCAAAATTAGTGGTGTGTTTTCCACCTCCACAACACTGGCGTCTTTTTAAATTACTTACAGTGGCTGCTGCTGGCCGAAAAAAACCCTTCTAATATCCCTCGTCTTCGAAGGGGCCGGAGAAGGTGGCATGCTGTTGACATGTGTTTCTGTTGGGGCTGTGTGAGTGTGAGCCTTCGCGTGTGTGTGTCAGGGGTGGGTCAAGTCATCAGCCAATCAAACGTGGAATTGAGGGTTGAGGGTGGAAAAAAATGGACTAGCGCATTCAGCAAGTGAAAAAGGGTAAATGTAAGTTTGAACATAATGAAAATAATTCACTTAATAATGGTAGGTTCTATTCTTACAACATATAGGAAGGCAATCTAAATAACCTGTATAACTGAACTCAATATATAATGCATGTAAGGTAGCCTAAAGGTTGGTGGGGACAATTTGAGCATCCTGAATAGTTGGTAGTGTTATGTCCCTAACATCCCTATGCAAACCTACGCCTTGGAATCAAAGGTAAATTGACTTAGAATTAGACAGACCTGATATGTCATTCAGATTTGCCTTTGAATTAAATTCAGATGCAATGGCTCTGTGCACAGCAAATAGCAGTATATACACAAAATAATAAATATATGTCAGTGTACCCCTGAAGTGGATTCATTCTTGGATAACTCCCCGTTTTTTTTAAATAAAGGGACTTGCACTCTAAAGCTGAATTACTGTAATGCACATAATGCAAACAATGATCTAAATGATAGAATGATAGAACTGAACCCATTCTATAATACAAATAAGGTTGCTTGAAAGTTGGTGGGGACAATTTGAGCATCCTGAAAAGTTGCTAGTGTTTTGTCCCTACAGTCCCTAAGGAATCCTTCGCCCTTGTTATATGTACACAAAAAAATAGTATGTTAAAAATGGGGTGTTGGTGACATTACTTTGTGGTTTTTCACTTTACGTGGTCGGTTTGAGAGATCAGATCACTGATGTATAATTAAATTTGATTTGATTCTAATACAGGTATTTTTTTTCAAACTTTATTGTGTTACATAGATGGGTACATTCAAGGGCGTAGGTTTAGTTATATAGGTCATTTACATTGTCTCCCAATATATTGTAAGGGTAGAATTGATCCTACCATTATTAAGTGAATTACAAAAATTTCATTATGTTTTCAGATTTACATTGACCCCTTTTCAGTCGTTTAATGTGCCAGTCCATTTTTTCCCCCTCAAACACACATTTGATTGGCTGATGACTTACACCCACACACACACACACACACTCGCATTCACAGCCCAGCAGAAATTCAATATGCCGCCTCCCCCGCCCCCTTCAAAGACGAGAGATATTAAAACTATTTTTTCGCCAGCAGCAGCCACTGTTAGTAATGTAAAAAGACATCAATGTTGTGGAGGTGGGGAACACGCCACTAATTTTGCTACTGCTACAGTGCTTCAAGTAGATATTACTCAATTAGATTTCTTGAAATAAGAAAAACAGCTAGCTGAAAATAAGCTTAATAGACTTATTTTAAGCAACAAGTTTGTATACTTAATCTTAAAAGAAAAACCCATTTGTCAGAAATGTTCTTAATTCTAGAATATTGTTCAAAACATTTTTGAAAGAATTTTTTGATTAGGTGACCAATGACCTTTTGAATGAACTTTTAGGTGTATGGGCTCAATACGAAAAAATAGTAGTATTTAAGTGGAAGAATCTGACACATTAATCTGTTAACTAGCCTTTAACACTCAAAGATGGAGAAAATTATTTGACTAGATTTACCAAAAATGATCAGATTAAGACGTTATAAATTTGCAGTGTGAAACTTAGTATTAGAGCAGGGTGGTAAACCGAAAATTTACCGTTACCGAAATTCTTCACGATGACCGACGTAATTTTGACAATGTCGGTAAATTCGGTAATTTAATAAAATAAGAAAATATAGTCTTTTCATCCCGCTTTGACTCTGTGTTGTTCGGCTATGTTCATTCCCCTGTAAGAAATCAGACAGTGTGCTTACGTATGGAGTCACGTGGTTTTCAGGAAGCCAAACAAACAGAAGCCCGGTGCTTTCAGTGCTTTCTTCTGGTAGCCAAGCCACAGGCTAACGCCAGCGGCTCTAACCTTGTCGAAACGGCTGAAATTAATGAGTGGACTGGGCACGGACTTCATGTAGCAATCATTATGTCGTGTTATTTGGTATCTCTGTGTGATTTCTCTGAAAGCTTTCATGATGGTAAAGCACTCAGCATAAAGTATAATCCAACAGTGAAGCCTATATATAATATGACAGTTTAATGGCCACATCTATTTTTCTGTATGTGTTTGTTTTATTCTGCCATCATAAAATCTTAAATGTTTCATTGGCATCAGAGCAATCCAGCTTTAATCTGGTTGTGTCTGTGTGGGGGGTGCATGTATTTAAAAATGTTGTGGGAAAAAAACCCTGAAACCTTGACGTAAACACTTGTGTTGAATAATTATGTCACAGCAGCCATTACCAATAAGTTGTCTGAAGTGTACTGTTAAAGCTGCAAGTCATTTGTGTTAGAATGACATGTTTGCACAGTCGTCATATTGATTTTTATAATGTTGTACATTTTTCAAGTCATGCAAGCTGTTATAAATGTTCACACTAGAATTCTTATTGTTTGCAAGATTTTTTTTTAATACTTAATGTTTAGACTGCATGTGCAATTGTTAAAGGGGAACTGAAGAGCTTTTCAGATTTCGCTCTTAAGTGTTTTACTCAGTTGAATTGTATTAAATGCGTCATTCGCTCTCTCAAAAAGTCACATAAAAAAAATAAAATAATAATTGACCGCGTAGTTTTTGAGTTATGGCCATTGCAACACCATAGCAACGAGGGACGCGCCGTCCTGCCGACCCCTACCTCGTGACGTAACTTCCAGGAAGCCTCGCCACCACTCTGAACACGGAAATATAGCACCACGCTATCCTCGCCATATATTACAAACATTTTCTGGGTTTTACTCGCGGGATTCGTCATGCCATCTCGATGTGTAGCGATATGAATTACTCACAGGAAGACTCGAGACTCTAGGAGTGGTCCAAAAAAAAACTTCTGCAAAGGTTTGGACCGTTTTTGTTAGCATGCATACAGGTCCCCAATCGACTCATTGTTTTCATCATTTCAGCCACGACAGCTTTGAAAACCTACAACAATGCAACCTTGGTTTTCCAAAGACGTAAGTAGAACATTAATGGCTTTTTTTTTATATAAACGAGGGGGACTCCTACTGCCAGTTTGTTGAAGTGCGACATTTTTTTTTTTTTTTTGCTGTTGGCCTGTCATAAGTAGATAGGTTGGCTGACATGTCGTCTACTCATGTGATTTTATTACTATATCAATAGGTGTTATGTAAATTCAAATGTCCCCAGCACCAAATAGGTCCTTGGCTCGTTGTTTTTTATATTTCAACATCAAGGTCTGCCTATTTGAAGAGGGAACAATAGCATCAAATAGATGCTGCTATGACTGGGGCATTATTATTTGATCACTAAGAAATTATTATTAAATTAAAATTGGGATTCATCCAATATTTCCATGCTGCTGTGATTTTTTTTTTTCCTCCAGGAAGCCAAACATAAAAAATTAAGTGGCGGAAACCCTCAACACGATGAAAAAAGCGTTGCAAGTCAGTTGCCACCCAGTTTCCCAAAATCAAGAGAGAGTGGGTCGAGTCATATGATGACCGAAGTGATGCGGTGTCCAGCGATGACGACTGAAGAGATCCTATGAGGCCTGCCAGATGCTGAATTTCTTCCGTCTGCGACATCAGATGACGATGATTTAGGAGAAATAAATGTAGCAAATTTTGATGATATGAAATCATAAACTAGTCATATATACAGTACACATTTTTTAAAAGAAAAATCAAGTTACCTTCATATTTTAATGATAATGCATTATCTTTGTATAGAGAACACTTCATGCTACAGAAAAGAGTAAATACATATTTCCCACTGCCATTATCATTTTTCAATGTTGCGCTAGTCCGTTGCTATCCTAACTTTGTGTTGCGTACTAAAATTATGCTCTTTGATGTGTGCCGTTGTGTGCTTGGTATAACATGTGTCACAATCTGACAACGAAAGCTAATGCTGATTCAACATAAACCTGGTATCATTTATTATTGCGGCCTATTGAATACTTTTTCAGAATGTAATATAATTACAATATATTATATACCAATAGAATACATTAAACAGTCAACAAAATGTGTCAATGTTGTTAACAATTTATGGTTTTATTTTTTTTAATGAAATTCATGCCCCTGTCAGTGCTTCAGCCTCCGCAAGTTTGGCTCTCACGTCTGGGATCTCCTGATGACACAGGCATACTCTTGGAAGGGTAATTACTTGACGGTTTACAGCAACACCTGGAAAATAAAATGGTTTTGTCATTTATTTTGAAATATCAATTAGGGCTGCAGCTATCGAATATTTTAGTAGTCGATTAATCGATGGACTAGTTAGTTCGAATAATCGAGTAATCGGATAAGGAGCACAAAAAATTAAAATACTTGAGCTGATACTTGAACGGTATAATTTTTTTTAGAAATGAGGATCTATATACAACAAAAGAACAATTGGCTAACTTACATAGAAAAAGTTTGCTAGCTTAAATGCTATAAAAAAGTTTTTTTCACAATGCTCTTAACAAATGGTTCAGACAAATATTCCCAGAAAAAACAGATAAAAATATACCTATAAACTCAATTGTGAATGCGTTGAAAAACATCAGCTCAAACAAAAACTTAGCTTACGTTGGCCGTAACGGGGAGCAGTTGGATTCAGCCATGTGAAAAGAGGCACACCAGAGGGCAGTATATCCACCCTAATCCATAAAACTAAATGCAAACACTTTCAAAATAAACCATTAGAACCCCACTTTAATTAAACGAATACTCGAAGCAACAAAATTTAATTCGAATATTTTTTTCCTAATCGAATACTCGAGTTAATCGATTAATCGTTGCAGCACTAATATCAATAACATATCATTCATTTAGCCACATTTGGGCTAGCTTTATCATATTTAGATCGGTAGGAGCTGTCCCATTACCTAAAATCCAGTTTTAGCTATGTGTAGAGCATTCATTTAGCCACATTTGGGCTAGCTTTATCATATTTAGATCGGTAGGAGCTGTCCCATTACCTAATATCCAGTTTTAGCTATGTGTAGAGCATTCATTTAGCCACATTTGGGCTAGCTTTATCATATTTAGATCGGTAGGAGCTGTCCTATTACCTAATATCCAGTTTTAGCTATGTGTAGAGCATGGAAAATTATACAACCATGTAATCGCATTCTAATAAAAAAATCACGATGCTGGATTTACCACTCACTCTCCCGTTCGTGAAGTGTCGAGCTGTCAATTGGCGTCATGACGCCATCTGCTGTGTCAAGTAAATCGCCGTCATCTGACGCCTCAGGTTCAAACATGTAGGGATTAATTGTAGTTCATCTTTCCTGGGAGCCTTTGCCATCGGTAGTGTCACGAAAGAGCGATCCTGAATGGTTACCTTTGGTGGAAATATCACTGACATCGTTGTTGCTGCTATGTTAGCTGTGGGTAGTCTTCTGTTGCCTACGTCACACTTCCGGGTTTGCGAAGGGACCATTAACGGAGTGCAAAAAAAACTAAAAAAACGCGAATTATCCTTACAATTACGTGTTGATAATGTCATGGTTGTTTTGACGAACTTGTCCCAAGTTTATATTCATAAAATTACACCAAAATCCGGAAAGGTCTTCAGTTCCCCTTTAAATTGAAAGCTGGTAAATAAATTTAACAAGAAACGGTTAATTTGTATTCCATGCATTGATTGAAATTTTCAAATTATATAACAGTCCGCTTGGGCGAATTTATCGTTATCGAGGTAAATCTGCTCAATTTATCGTGATACGTACTTAAGGCCATATCGCCCAGCCCTAGTTAGTATAGGTCTATACAGATTTATTTTGCATGAATCATTTAGCCTATCAATCAATTAGGTTAGTATTGGTGAGAAATGTAGCCCTGAGCGCCCCATTCAGCAAATATGTTTGGTCCCCAGCAAAAAGTGTACATGCAGGCATAAAGCGGATTTTAAGGGGGGGGGTGGGCCAGGGGGGCAGCCCCCCCCCCGGTGGCCGAAAAGTGTCATTGCATGTAATTGACTAGCCTATATACAGTTGGGAGAACAAGTATTTGATACACTGCTAATGGGTTTTCCGACTGGCAGTGTATCAAATACTTGTTCTCCCCACTGTATATATATGTATATGTATATATATATATATATATATGTATGTATATCAAAAATGAATGAAATGAACAAAAATATATTATATATATATTTTTTTATAATGGGTCAAAATTATTTTTTGAACAGATCAAGTGACTAGCAACTTAGACGTTCATTTGCTTTGCATATAAATAAATAATTTAAAAAAAAACAAATAAAAAAAAAAAGATTTTTCTCTTTGATTGAAAATATTTTTTTGATTGAAGCAACATTTTTGGGATTTAATGATTTAGACACAAATGTCCTACCCCTAATATGGCCCAAACACAAAAAGGATTGCTTCAATCAAAGAAAACTTTTTCGATTAAAATTTAAGTGTTCAAATGCCAAATTTTTCAATTGCAAACATTTTTTCGCATTCAAAAACTTTTACCCTCATTGAAATTTATCTTTTTTTGATTGAAGTGATTTTTCTTTTTGAAAAATTTTGTTTTTGAAGCACCTTATTTTTTTTTATTGAATAATGACAAAAATGTCCTAGCCAAAATGTGGCCCAAACACAAATCAACATTACTTCAATCAAAAAAGTTGCTTCATTAAAAAAAAAAACTTGACTTTAATTTAAAAAAAAAAAAGGAAAAAAAAAATTAAAGAAAAATAGCTTTCGCGTGCATTTTTTTCAGTTTCAAATTTATTTTTGCATTCAAACGCATTTTTTTTTTTTGATTGAAGATGATTGAAGCGACTTTTCTTGGGCTGAAAATATATATTTTGATTTAAGCAACTTTTTTTTTTTTTTTTTTATTGAAGCAACTTTTTTTTTGGATTGAATAATAAAGACACAAATTTACCTCCATATGGCTCCGCCCAGGGGATACAATTTTTGACTGAGGTAACTACATTGACACGACACTGGCGGGCGTACCATATTCAACGGACGACGATCTTGGTGAAAAGTACTGGCTAGGCAGCCTGATTTGGAATTCCCCTCAAGAATTATGGGAAACAAAAAACGCTCATTGTCAATTTATTGTTATAAATATTCTTGTAAGTTAATTTTATTGCTGGCACTGCGTTTCGGGGTCATCAACATGTTGTGTCCCCCCTGCCCCAAAAGTCAAACTCCTTCTATGCATGCAGGTTATATTGTCCCAAAGACCAAACTTACGCCCTTGGGTACATTAGATACAATATTGTATGCATTTTGAATAATTTGGCAGGACTTGGTTTGAACACCTGCCTGGACCAAACAGTGGTCATGTTGCCCCCCTCTGGTTGCAGCGTGCACTGTGCACGCTTGTGGACCAACGCGATAACAGCTGAGAGAAACAGCAAGGAGGGAGGGAGAAAGAGGAGTGCACTGCCGAACCCAAGAAGTGGGAGAGGAGTAGAACCTGCGCCGCAGTGGCAGGAAACAATCGACCTCCATTCCAGTTTCCGTACCGCGGAGAACACCAAAAGGAAGTGGCTGGAATTCTAATGCTACCGCAGAGCTGAAGGTGGCGAGCAGCGGCGAAAGGAGCGGCGGTGGAGCCCAGGTAAAGACACACTTTTCTACTTTATAACAGTATATTTGTAGTTGTGACGCCCATCACGGCGACGTATCGTATGTTAAAAAAGAGGATGCGAAATATGACAACATCTCACAGCGTCACATACAGAGTCGCTTGTGTTTTCCGGGTAGCGTGTTCGCCCTTGCGCATCGGCTGGATGATGCTGCAAATTTGGGAGCTTTTTTGCTGCTCTGCGCAAACTGAAGCTACTGTACGTATATGTTGCAAAGTCCGCTGAAATGACTGGGCCTTGCCGCGCCACCTACGTCTGCAGAGGCCTTTCGGTGTGTATGTGACGTAAGCATACAGCAGTTGTCATTGCAGGGGAGGTGTGAGGAAAAAATAGCCATCAAGTTGTATTTTCATGGGTGAGCCCCCAAGGTGCTGCACGGGATGCTCAGGGCGAGAACTGCCTCACTGCTACACCGCAGTGTATTTAAATGGGAACGGGACGAGCTGGGACCAGTGTTACATCATATCTCAACTCATGGATACACTTGTCTAATAGGTTAAGAGGGAGAGACGCACAATGCAGTAGATTTACACAGTGACCTTGGACCTACTTTATAGTTAGGCACTTGGAAAAAATTTCGAGGGTTATAGCTTTTTCAATTTTTTTTTTTGCTTGAATCCTATCAGGCTCACTGACACAGTGATGTCACTTTTGATCTCATTCAAAATTTCCAAACAGAAAAAAAGTTACTGGTAGAAAAGTGCAAATTGGCCCATTGACACGGTGATAAACCCCATTACTTTTTCTGATCCAAATAAAGATGAATTATAGTGGACTCTGAATGTTTTAAGGAGAGGTCAACTGATATGGGATTTTCAAATGCTGATGCTGATACCGATGGCTAAAAAGTTTTTTCAGAAGATTGCCGACATCCAAAACCGATTTTGTGCATCGATATTTGAAGCCGATATACTTTTTCTTTTCTTTTCTTTTTTTAAAGACATAGATTATGATACATATATGGCGGAAAACACTCAGGTGACTTGAAGTTCCGATCTGAGACCCCCAATTTGGCCAAATTTCAAACTTGTCCGATATGTACGTGTGATACATTATTGGAAAGGTTAAAATCAAAATTTTCTGGGGGAAGAAAAATTTTAACAGGAGGGCATTTAAAAAAAACTTTTTTTTGGAACAGCAAAACCCTAACTGGAGGTGAGCGCATGAGAGAGCATAATGAAAGACGCCATGATTTTAACGAGATATTATCGTGTACTTACCTTGTTTCAATCAAAAAAAACAAACTCCATGTAGCATGTATCACTGAGTGTCAAGACACAGCTGTGAATGGCCACAGCCGGAGTTTTGTGGGATTTTGTGGGTTTTCATGTTTATATAACAAGGGTCGCGATGCAGAAATAGCCGACATCAAGGATTTGTTGAGAATTTCATTTTCATATATTTAACCTTTTAAACGTTTTTATTCAATTTTTCTTTGTTTGGATCGATTATTTATCATCTAAAATATTGGGGAAAATGCGACAGTTAAGAAAAAAATACAATTAAGTGATAGTTATGAGGTAGACATCTGTGACTTTTTTACAGACACCATTTTTTTCATTGTGACGTAATTTGTTTAATTGTTCAAAATATGCTAGTGAATAATTTTTTTAAAGTATTTTTTTTAAACTAAATATTAGACATGAATTAATGTTTCAAAGCTAAAAATGACAGACATTTCAAATATTAAATACGATTACTTACCTTCTTTTTATGGCTAGGTTGAAACAAAAGCGGTTGCGCGACGTCTGTAAACGGGGGTTTTCAGGGTAAAACGGACAAATTAAAAATAGTTCGGGGACTTAATACGCCATGAATCTGCTATGGCAGCATATAGACATATTGTTCTATCAAACACAACAGTTCTTTTGGCTTAAAATACAGCAGTTTATTTTAAAGAGGGGTGCAAGAGCAGAAACGGCTTTTTCAGCCTTGTCTGTGTTTTCCGCCATATATAAATGAAGAGCTACATAAATGGATGTGAAGTCATTGCTATCATGGCTTTTTCAGGCTGCTGCTTACCATTGTGAAACAGGAAAATGACTAATACAAAGTGAATCCAGTAGAATTTTTTATTGAATACCTTGTATGGGTGACAATAGTTAAATAAACCTGTGGCTCTCAAAGGCCAAAATAGTGCTAAATTCGTGAAATTAAAACATGTATAATATTAGCCCAACAGTGAGAAAGAAAAAATGCAATAAATGAACTGAATAAACATTTTAAACCCTGAGTATTGGCTCTCAAAGGCCAAACAGTGCAACTTTCATGAAATTATAAGTAATAATAATTGACCACAGCATCCTGTCCCTCTATTAGCCTCCCTCTTTGTGCACCAGCGGCAACATAATTCAACTCCATCTATAGCTACGCAAAAATGCAAACAGCGCACGAGTAAGACTTTCTATCCAACACACACACACTTAGCCACTTAGCTAAGCTTACTTTGCTTACTTCTACAGTACTTTTGAATAGGCTTTCAACCCATCCTTTGAAATAAGGAATCGTCCCGAATTGGAAATCAAAGTTGCATTCCGTATTAAACCAATACGGAATATATATAAATAGATACATTTCTATGTATTTTAGCAGTTTTGGGGATGTCCCTTGTTTTTCGTCATCTGTGCGGCTTTGGGTGTGAGGGGGGCATCCCTTATTTCTATTTCTAAAAGGTGGCAACCCCTACTTTTGAAACAGGTCCTAAATTAATTCGGCATTTCTTTCAGTAAAAAACAATAAAAGTAAAGTAGATGAAGTGAACTGACCAGGGATTGTTGCTCCGGTCCAGCCGCCTTCCTCTGGATAGCAGTCCTGCTCTTGCAGCCTCAAACTCTTTGTGCTTGTTCACATGTTTCTTATTCAAATGTTTAATCAGGTTTGAGGTCTTGAAACAGGCCGTTTAACTCCACCTCTCAAAACTTTCAGGCCGCAAATCTTGCATGCAGCCATTGTACTCGGAGGTTCTATGCTGAAATATTTCCAGACCACTGACATTTTCCTCTCCTAGTTTGAGTTTGTATATGTTTGTATCGCTATATGAAAAAGCTGCCCCAGCATTGGTTAAGAGCGGCTTTTGGCCCGCTCTCATTGGTGTGGAGAAGGTCAATAGTGATAGCTGCTTGGCATGCGAAGTGATCACGTGTGATCACACAACACAGAGTGTGGTGAGTGTCAGGAGAAAGAAGGCAGTGGTCAAGAGTTATAACACTGGACCGCTAAATGGTAGTGGTGCCCTATTTGTTGGTACTCGCCGATACCAACACCACCATTATGGTGCTGGGTCGCCCCCCCCCCCCCCCCCCCGATACTGATATCGGTATAGGTGCATCTTTAATTATGTTCAAATAATTACACACACCAGGATGTCACGACGAGAGGTAAACAAGTGAGAGTTTAAGAGGATGCTCACCATGCTAATGCGAATGCTACGCCAACGCTATGAGTTACATTTAAAGTGTAAGGATCACCTTAAATGCTAAAGCAACATTGCATATTCTCTCATGCAAGATTAAATAAAATCCTACAATATTTACAAAATAGGCTTGCCTGAAGCTGCTGCGGTGTCCTTCTGGGGTCCTACCGTCAGTCAGCGGCGGCCACAGTTGCCCACACTGATGCCTGATCAAAATCCTTTTTTTTCGGCTTATTTTTTTTTTTTGTTAATCGGCCAATGGCCGATGTTGGAAAATCCATATATCGCCCCGATATATCTGCCAGGCAGTATATCGGTGTACCTCTAGTTTTAAGCTATATCTTAGTCAAATTTAATTTTTAAAATCAAATTCTCAGTACATAATGTTTATTACGTGTACATCAGGGTTCACTAAATCTGGACCTCGGTGCCACTTTTCCTGTCGTGTTTTTCACGTCTCTCTCTCCTAACACACCTGAATCAAATGATTATGTCATCAGCAACCTCTCCAGAAGCCTGATAATGATCCTGATTCTTTTGATTCAGGTTTGTTGGAGGAAGGAGACATGGAAAACACGACAGGAAAAGTGGCACTGAGGTCCGGATTTAGTGAACCCTGGTGTACATCATGTAGTACATGTACTTGACATTTGACCTGACAACTTGACCTTTGACCTAATTAGGCACAACGCTCGACCTCTTACCAATCAAAATAAAGATTCACAAATAGGTCCACAATTTGGTGTCAAATCATCTTCTTTGACATTCAAATTGTATTCCTGAAAAATAATTGCATATTACTTAACCTTTGAAAATCTGCTACTGTTACATTTCAGCAAATCTTGCTTCATATTGCTTAGGCTTCAGTATTTCTGAATGATTTTATTTCCACTGGTTGTGTCATAATGTGTTCCATGACCCTACATCCCCTGTCGGAAGGCCAACTTATTGACTAGTGTAATGAGAGCTGAACGGATGTCTATACCGATACCAGTAGTAGGAATGAGCTGAGGTATGTACTCTGTGTGTCTGTGCTCACCATAGACACCCTCGGTCAAAAGGTTTTTAAACACTTTCTTATCCGAATGAATGGCCAATTGTCTCAAAACTTTTGACCGTGGGTGTAGAATCTGCAGCACTAAACAAAACAAAAAAGCAAATGCCGAAAAAATGTTATTATAATGAAACAAAAAACCCAATGAATTTCATTTTTCTGATGTGTAATATGTAAATCAAACCAAGGGCGTAGATTTGGTCTCAACATTGGAAGGGACGATATAACAGCTTAACCTGCATGTACACCTTTTGCTGGGGACATTAATAAGACCAAACCGATTGTGTGAGAGGGGGTCAGTGATACATTTCTCACGAATATGAACCTAACTAATTTACAGTGTATCACAAAAGTGAGTACACCCCTCGCATTTCTGCAGATATTTAAGTATATCTTTTCATGGGACAACACTAACAAAATGACACTTTGACACAATGAAAAGTAGTCTGTGTGCAGATTATATAATAGAGTTAATTTATTTTTCCCTCAAAATAACTCAAAATATAGCAATTAATATCTAAACCCCTGGCAACAAAAGTGAGTACACCGCATGGGAACTACGTACATCCCTAAATGTCCAAATTGAGTACTGCTTGTCATTTTCCCTCCAAAATGTCATGTGACTCGTGAAAGGAGTGCTGTCAGCATTGCTGCAGAGATTGAAGAGGTGGTGGTTGGGGGGGGGGGGGGGTCAGCCTGTTACTGCTCAGATCATACGCTGTACTCTACATCAAATTGGTGTGCATGGATGTCACCCCAGGAGGAAGCCTCTTCTGAAGACGATACACAAGAAAGCCCGCAAACAGTTTGCTGAAGACATGTCAACAAAGCACATGGATTATTTGAACCATGTCCTATGGTCTCATGAGACGGGCGGGCTTTCTTGTGTACCGTCTTCAGAAGAGACTTCCTGCTGGGGTGACAGCCATGCACACCAATTTGATGTAGAGTGGTCTGAGCACTAAAAGGCTGACCCCCACCTCTATATATAAAAAGCTAACAGCTAAGTTTTACATGATCAGAAGGTTCTACTATCATGGGAGAATATTGTCACTTGAAATTGCTAGCTGCTGATTAAGTAAAGTAAAACATTTTTTTCCTGTTTGTCTAATTTTAAAGCATTCAGTTGATAAAGAATATCAAAAGGACTTCTAAAAATGTAGAGTGTAGCCTTTTTCTTTTTCCTGTAAGGCAGTATAAAAGGTCTTAGCATCACAATTCCGAAATGAAATGATGATTATAACTGCCCGCAAACAAAGGTTCAGACTGCAGTCCTGTCTGATTTCTCCCCAAATCCGATTTATAGGGCTGACTTTTCACACTATTTTTAGCAAGAGTCCTAATCTGGGCCTGTTTAAACTATGAAAAAAAAAAGTTTAAAGGGTAAATGTATGAAAAAGAAAATCTCGACCACTCCTTGATGTCTGCGATTTCTGCATCGCGACCCTTGTTACATCACCGTGTTTGACCCATAAAATCCCCTAAAAATCCGCCTGTGGCCATTCACAGCTGTGTCTTGACACTCAGTGAAACATGCTACATGGAGTTTTTGGATCTAAACAAGGAAAGTACGCAATAAAATCTCGTTAAAGTCATGGCGTCTGTAATTCTGCTCTCGCATGCTCTCACTTCCAGATAGGGTTTTGCTGTTTAAAAAACGTTTTTTTTTTTTTTTTAAATGCCCTCCCGTTCAAAATTGTTCTTCCCCCAGAAAATTGGGATTTTAAGCTTTCCAATGATGTATCACACATGCATATCGGGCAATTCTGAAAGTTGCCCAAATTGGGGGTCTCAGAGCGGAACTTTAAGTTACCTGAGTGTTTTCCGCCATATATACTGTATATATATATATATATATATATATATATATATATATATATATATTAGGGCTGTCAAAATTATCGCGTTAACGCGCGGTAATTAATTTTTTAAATTAATCACGTTAAAATATTTGACGCAATTAACGCACATGTCCCGCTCAGACAGTATTCTGCCGTTTGGTAAATTTTACAGCAAGGCTTTTTGTGCTGCAGCACAACAGCGAACTCTTGTGGTCGCTTTGCGACATGTTTTTTTTCTTGCCAGTTCATATGGCTGCACGACGTCTCGGGCTGAAGCCTACGTTGTAATGTTGTGCTTATATGATCCTTGGACAAGATTTGTCCGTAAGTATGGTTGTTGTAAAGAATGTACATATTATGTTAGTAAGCGAAATGTTCTATTTTTTGTATGAGACGCTTTTTGTTTATGTTTAGTGAACCTGTATAGCGTGCTAAGCTAACGTTGTTGCTAATGCAATGCTTGTGTACTTTTTTTTTGTAGTTTTATGACGGTTTAAAGAGGACAATGGTTTGAGGCTATTTTATTAATAAATCAGACGAAAAAGGAAGAAGTCTGATTATTAAGGCATCTTTCACTAGCTGTCTAGCTTTGGAAAAAGTAGACGCTTCGGAGTGAGGACAGCATAGACAGATTTAAATGACAGTAGAGTGAAATGCCCACTACAGTCCTTATGCACCGTATGTTGAATGTACAGTGGGGAGAACAAGTATTTGATACACTGCCAATGGATTTTCCCATTGGTAGTGTATCAAATACTTGTTCTCCCCACTGTATATATCCATCTTGTGTCTTATCTTTCCATTCCAACAATTTATTTTACAGAATATATATAATTTACAGAAAAATATGGCATATTTTATAGATGGTTTGAATTGCGATTAATTGCGATTAATTACGATTAATTTTTAAGCTGTAATTAACTCGATTAAAAATCTTAATCGTTTTGACAGCCCTAATATATATATATATATATATATACACATACACACACACACACACACGCACCCCCCCCCCCCCCCCACACACACACACACATCCTGTGTAACTCCAGTTCCTTCCTCCAGTTTCTTAAAGCCTAGTGATGCGCCTGTTTGCAGCTCTATCAACACCAGCATTAACAGCTGTTGAGGCCATCAATACAGCTTCAAAGGGGAAATGTGAACTAAGGTTGGCCAACCATGTTTTTGAATAATATCAATGGCTACAATTATAAGCATATTTTCAATCTTTTTTGTAACGCAACCCTTCCAGATTGTTTGTTTAACCCATAGCAATGCCCTTGACAACGAAAATGCTTTTCTTTGGCAATCTTCGGAAATCTTCGGAAATTACGTCACACCGGGAAGTGCGTGGGAAGTATTGTTTGTTGCATTGCTTCTCGGTAAGATGCCACGGCGGTGTGGCGATGTTTTGTTCGAACGAAAAGTTGTATGAGTGGCCAAAGGATAGCAGGGCACGTAAATGGACATCTTTCGTTCGCCCGAAGCGAATGAATTTCACGCCATCATCGAGTAGTGTTCTCTGCTGCAAACACTTCGAAGACGCCTGCTTCCTCAACCGGTCTGCTTATGATCAAGTATTTGCCAAAAAGTAAGTGTGATTTTTGGATAGATGATTGATGACTTTGTCAAAGCAGAGCTGCCAACTCTTGTGGAATGTACAGTAGAAGCTAGCGACGTTAGCCGAAAGCCAACTCGTGGCAATACTCGTGGCATAGTTGTTGTTGTGTTCGCTAGTGTTACATCCCAAGGACGTCTCTCGAAGGGCGGAACATAAAACGAGCCACATAATTTCACAAGTGGCACAAATTTATTTACACAACAATCAAACTCGCAATGAATATGTACAAAATGTGGATGAAGCGCGGCTTCAGGGTAAGCCCAGGCCAAAACAACAAACAAAAGGAATCTACACTTGAACCCCACCCGCTAACTAAACCCTGATCATGAAAAAGAACAAAGAAAAGACAGCCACTAACCTAGCTTCTTATGCTAAAGAAAACGGGTTGAACAGAAATGGCGACTTACACCTATTGCTTCAGTGCTCTTATTTACAGCGGTGAACAAAAACGATCCAATAACGAATAAACACAAAAGACCTCACCGAAAAAGCGGGAGTGTATCAGACTAGCGATCAAATGCAAACGAGCGTGAATAGCGAGCAAACAGCTGGCGAGGAGGACCGCGGCAGAATGCTGTGAAATGCGACCTCCCAGAACGTTGACAGCGGCATGTGTACACTGCCGGTGAGTTTGTGCACATTTATTTGTATTTGTATTATGTATTTCCACGTTCATGCTTCAAGTATTGCATTGCATTTGTACGGTTCAGCGTTTCTTTCACGGTGATCGCTTGATAGCCTTCTAGTTTGTTGTTTCTAGTTCGAGAGCCGCTGACAGGTGACAATTTAGCGTGTAGGCATTGAGTCAATCTCGCAGCGAATCAGCGAGCGCGCAGGTCACGCAGTGAATCTTTAGAAATGTTGTCTCGGGACAACACTGAAGTGGTGCTTTGTAATCTGTTCGCTTGTGTGAAAAAACTACATTTCCTCACGCCATTAGACGTCACTTCCTGCTGAGAGCTGTGCCGAGCTGTGTTCTAACTTTTCCGTAAGAACTGCTCCATGTGTTAATAAAGAGACAAGGTTGTCAGCACGTCGTGTGTTCGATACATTTGTAAACAAAAAGCTCATAACAAGACACTATGCACGATCCGTTTTAAGAGACGCTGGAGTAGGAGGCGAGGAGATCGGCGAGAAGCAACACTTCGCGGTCGAATGTGCCGGCAGTTCGCTGTTATTTTGTTTTCTTATTGTTGCCACAATAAAGTGGAGAAAGCCATCGACGACTCATCTCCTTCTTTCCCCCCAACGTTTTTATATTATTATTTTATATGCACGAGAGCTGCCGGATCTGCCAAAATGAACATTAGTCTGATTATTATTTTTTTTAACAATGTCATCAGATAGACAAAAACATAAAATTATGTGCAAATACCTGCATCTTCAAATCATGAAAATAGTATCAGCCTATATCTTACCAATGTTGTAATCTCGATGGGTCTTGTATCCATTCCATGGCAGGTAGTCTAGGGACATTGTTTGCATCCTGATTAGCGTCTGGCTAATACATGTTAGGTCCAACATAAAATTCCAAGCTCCTCTTCTTCCTCCAACTCTTCAAAAACTTGGATCTCCTCCCTTGCGCTCGATCTATCGCTTATATCGCTGTTTGAATCATTGTTTGAAGGGCTTTGTATGGCGGCCGTATGTATGGAGCTGCCAACGCTGTTCCCGGTGTGACGTATCACTTCCGGGTTCGTCCCCTTTCAGGCTCGAACTTCGGAAACGAGATTATTTTGTCAAATATACAACATATAAATTATTTTTTCATGCTTTATTTGTTGGACAATGTTTAATTACTTTACTTGTGACCCTATTTGGCATGTGAAGAAATTAGTTCACATTACTGCTTTAATGTTACTATGTTTTTTTGGTGGGCTCCATTGGCCCTGTCATATCACCAATAATACATGCATCAAGAAAACTTTAGATCAATTAGATAGGCTTCAATGTATTTTGTTCCTCAAAAAATGTTTTAGGTGTGCTGACAAACAAAACTATATGCCATTTCACAAGGAAATATGAGCCTTAGGTGTTCAGTGTCAACAGAGACTTCCTTTCATGCATGAATGGATAGAGGAAGGTTGAGCATGCGTGCTCCATGTCGGCTGTTGTTTTTCTCTCCATCATGTTATTAAAAAAACAAAAAAGATAGCTAAAACCTAATATGGGATTCTACTGTTGTCTTTTTGTATTTTGGTGCTTGTGAAGACAACACAGAATCTGTAGTATGTGTGTTTCTATAGTTCTATTTTTATAAGCGGTACAAAATGAAAATAGAGTTATTTTTGTTGCTGAGTAGTATTCCCTGTGCCTAAAATTATTTGTCACAAAAAGTTAAAAGAAAGAATAAAATAAGGATGTTAATCATGGGTAGACTTCTTTTTATTTGGCCCGTGAGGAGTTACTCTCGTATTTATTCATTTTTATTTTTTAATTCAAAGGTGAAAGGGTAAAAAGAGTCCACACGCTGACCTAAAGCTTCTTAAAATCCTGTTTGCTTTCAAGTTCGCGTTTTGGCCAGAGGAGGTCAGTATTGCGAAACATAAAGTGCAAGAAAAACCCCGTTTAACAATTTAAAACATGGAAAACGTATGAAACCAAACAACGACTTTATGTTTTGTTATGACAAGTCAAGTTTGTAGACATACTTACTGTATATTAACAATAAAACAAATATTAAAATGTATTTTAAAAATGATTGAAAAAATATCAAAAATCAATTGAAAGCTTTAATTTGGGACTGTTGGTAACTTCAGCTGTACTGTACATGAGGTATTTTCTGAAAGTCTTTTGCTAACAGTCACTCTGCTTTCATGTTTTTTTTTAATTTCCAGTGTTGCTTTATTTCACATATTACAAACCCCTGTAAGGCAAAACACCGCATTTATTGAAAGTCAAGAAAGGAAACTGTAATGTGAAAATCAGGAAACCAGCAGTCTGTGTATGGAAAAAATATTTTATAAGGTTATTTTATATGAACATGACCACAGTTAGCATGCAATTAACTGAACTGTTTTCTTGCAAATGCTGTACTTCCATAAATACTACAAAAATATTAGTTAATGCAGTTAAAATACAAAGTTTTATTTGAACATAACTGGATACTTTTGTGTAGTTTACTTAGCAAACTACACAAATCAAACCTATTTGAGTTTATAATCAGACTGAAATTGGGATTTTTCTTTTTTTTAAACAGGAAGACATTTACGGTAATTAAACAACTGGATTGAAGTTGTCCTTGTCAAGTCCTGTCTATTAAGTCTGTTATTTTTCACCTCTTGTGTGTCATAGACAGTGTTGTTAATTTTACTTTAAAATAGTAATTAATTACAGTTACAAATTACTTCTCCCAAAAAGTAATCGCGTTAGTAACTCAGTTACCTGAATGTAAGAGTAATTAGTTACTTGGCAAAGTAACTAGTGATAATTTTTTCTTCTCAAAAAACATAAAAACAAAACAAACAAACAAACAAACAAACAAACAAAAAACAGGTCACACAATGTGAAGTTTAAAGGATTTGGGGGACAATTGGCCCAAGTCTTTACCCTCCACTTAACTAGACACAAGGGTATTGCGATAACTAGCTAGTAACCTTTGCTATGTGTGGAAGTCATTTAAAGTTGTGAATCAACCGTTAAAGTTGTTAAAATTGCTCCCGTTATTGCATTAGTTCTCTTCTGTCTACTTTAAACATGTGTACGTTTTAAAACTGTTTCATCATTTAAAGATAGATTTAAGTTAAGATTTTGCCGATTTAGAAGCATTTTAGATTAAAAAAAAAAAAAAAAAGTTACTTAGGTTCGCTAGGAAGGATCTCTACATCAGGGCCTTCCTGAGAGGTCTACTGCTTTAAGATGGCGGCTGTTTACTAACACATGTAGTCCTTAAAACATGTTGGCAATGCAGCTGTGACAGTTTGCATCTAGTTCTATAATATGATATCTACCGTGTCATGTGGGCGTAGTTTGTCGGCTATGGCTACAGTCAGGTATTATTGGAGCCACCTAGCATCGCGGTTGCAACGGCGTCTTCCCCACTGCTGCTCTGCTCTCGTCCCCGTGAGTCCGTTTCTCTCAGACTGTTTTTTATTCAACCAGCTTAGTAACGCATAGTAACGCACGCCTTTCCCGCCTCAGTAACGGTAACGGCGTTGCCAAGATGAGAAAAGTAATTAATTAGATTACTCATTGCTTAAAAAAAATAACGCCGTTAGTAACGCCGTTATATTGTAACGCCGTTATTAACAACACTGGTCATAGATAAGAATCTTTCCAGATTTGAAAACAATTCATTGAGCGAAACATTATAGTGGCATGTGTCCTTACATTTTCATATACAGTAGCTGATAAATGTAGTGGATTATTGTGGGGAGGGGCACATGCTACATGAGGAAGGCCAATGGCACAGTGTTGGCTGGCTGCCAGGTGTTGAGGATAAGTAGGCTATGGAGAGATCAGAGGGCTGCATAGAGGCAAGGATGCATCCTGGAATTCGGTGCTGCCGCAGGCAACAGCCTCCACTGAGACCACTGCTCAGTTGAATACATGGAATTTATGACCAAATACAAAAATATCATTTTGCACTTGCTGGAAAACACGTTTCTCCCTTTTAGAATTTTAAATTCCCAAGTAAGAAAATAGTTTGGTCATTTTTGATAGCGTGCCATTTGTGTCCCCACTATAAATGAAGCTGTATTTTCACTAAAGTTGAACAAATACTCATTCAACTCATTTTTTCTGTGTGTATTATCAATTGCTGTCTACTATAAATTCAAGGGTACATGCTCCTAATTTGTATTTTTAAGATATCATTTACTTGTGGTAAAATGTTGTTAGGGAATTTTGCCATGTCCCCAATGTGTATCATTCAAATTCAGTCTATAAAATAACTAATATACTGTAAGTGGAAACAATTCCAAAATAATTGTCATGATATTATTGTCCTTGATAAACTATCTTTAATCATGTGTTGTCATCATCACACCAGTGGGGGGTGGGGGGGGGGGGGGGGAATTCAACTGTGGTGAGCAATTTCATTATTTACCTTCTTTAAGAAATCAGATTTTGCCCTTTTATGAAGTACTAGTATGTTCAGTGTGGTTGATCATAACGTGTCCACTTTCTTAGAGCTATATATCAAAGAAATTAATAGAATAGCGTACTGCATGAGTGTTTTTTTTAGACTGTGACGTCACCATCGTAAAACGGAAGTGGGTCAAGATAGAAGCGCACTCGCATACAACCCATGTTAGTACTGCATGTTTTCTGCCCGTAATCTTTCAAAAAAGAACAGGCCGAGTAAACACTGCTGCTATGGAACTTGTAGAAACGACTCTACATTACGACAAAAGAAGGATGTTTTCTTCATATGTTTCCCGAAGCCAAAAACTCAGAGGAAAAAACGTTAACAACGGATCACCTTGTGAGGACGTCCAAAAGACCAGTTTAATGCCAGCAAAGCGAAACCATTTACCTTCATATGCAGTAAACATTTTGTTGGGGGCCATGGTCCTACAGATAGACAATTCTGATCCATTGCTTGCCTGAAGAGTTAAGCTTTTTTGATATTTTTACTTATTTTTTAGTGTGGCGTTTTGCCGTGCTGCTTCTGTCTGACAATGAATGACATGAAAAAAATTAAAATGGTATCTGACTGCCACTGTATTTACCTTTTATGTAGCAAAGAAACAACTTTAGTAAGGCGGGAGTGTAAATAAATTATTAGAATTAAGATTTGTTATTAATGAAAAAATAAAAGTGTTCGATGTCTGTCACTGAGTAGCATTTCCGATCGCTACACAAAAATAGTAGGGCTGTCAAACGATTAAAATTTTTAATCGAATTAATCACAGCTTAAAAATTAATTAATCGTAATTAATCGCAATTCAAACCATCTATAAAAGCTGCCATATTTTTCTGTAAATTATTGTTGGAATGGAAAGATAAGACACAAGACGGATATAGTGTATACATTCAACATACTGTACATAAGTACTGTATTTGTTTATTATAACAATAAATCAACAAGATGGCATTAACATTATTAACATTCTGTTAAAGCGATCCATGGATAGAAAGACTTGTAGTTCTTAAAAGATAGATGTTGGTACAAGTTATAGAAATTTTTTATTAAAACCCCTCCTAATGTTTTCGTTTTAATAAAGTTTGTAAAATTTTCAATCAAAAATTAAACTAGTAGCTCGCCACTGCTGATGTCAATAATTACACAATGCTCATGGTGCTTTAACCCATAAAATCAGTCACACCCAAGCGCCAGCAGAGGGTGACAAAACACCCAAAAACACAAGTAACAAGTGGAAATGACACTGCTGTCATTTTAATCTGTTTGAGCGGGGCATGTGCTTTAAATGCGTCAAATATTTTAACATGATTAATTTAAAAAATTAATTACCGCCCGTTAACACGATAATTTTGACAGCCCTAAAAAATAGCAATAACCCCCAAGAACGGTCAGAGACGTAAGACAACCAGAGGATACGATATATAAGAAAGACAGGGAATAAGGTGGTAAAGGATAGATTGTTGAAACAGGAAAATGTCATTGTCAGTGGCGTAAGGCAATGCACACAAGAAAAAGGTGTCGATAAAAAAGCTAAATCTGGATCAGGTCGGCTCATCTTTTTCAGCCCTCGACACTCAACCCATCTCTTTAACTGAACATTTGTACGTTCTTCCACATCTTTACCAGTGAATTTGGCACCAGGGACATCATTTTCGGACAGAATTAGTAGGTGTAGCTCAGTAAAGATCTCATTCGTACACTATTTACATGCATTTAGCATAGGGGACAAACGCAAGCTTGACCCGCCTAGCAACAGTTGCTAACGTCATGAATATTAATGAGCAAAAGTGACATGTTGTATGCTGTACGCCATTGAATGATTTCAAAATGCTGAAGTTCAAAGTCATGTTAGCTATTATGCCAGCAAAGTTAGGCTGAAGGCTTACTTTAGGAAAAAACGTCCCACTCTGTTACGTCCAAATAGCACCCTATAAAAAATGACTCAGCTGTGTGGGAATTACAATATAGTTTCAGTTTTACAAAACAATTTTTGAATGTCGTCTTCATTGACTTTTCTCATGAAGGAAAGCTGCTTTAATTTGTCCAGTTGAGAGCAGCAGAGAGCTGCTGAGAACGTGCATATTGATTACAGTATCTTTGGAGGTTGAGTCTTTGTTTGACTTTCGGCTTATCCCATCAGGGGTCGCCACAGTGAGTTATACCCGGATGATTTGTTTGACACATTTTTTATTCATTGGATGACCTCCCCAATGCCCCCTACCCCCCTTTTTTTTTTCTTTTTTAAAGCTGGGCGAGGAAATGGCTTGAACTGGCATGTCCAGACCAGGAACAGGAATTAGCAGCTGCAATTTGTAATCCAATGGAAAATTAGCTAGTAAAAATACTGATTTTTAAAGATCCTTCTTACCAGTAATTGTATTCTGTTCATATGAAATACACTGACCTACAAATGAAGCACAATAAAACATACCAGCTCAAGTAATCAAATAAAACCAATTTGGATACGACCTGCAACTCCTGATCAATATAATACAAATGAAAACATTAAAACATATTTTTCCAGCTAAAATTTTTGTTTATCATATTGTGTCTTTGCAGACATATCGTCTTTACTTATCTTTACTCCATCCAATTTCTACACTGCTTGTCAACATTGCCCAGACATTTAGTGAACAGCACACTTTTACTATGAGATAAGGGAAAGTGGACTTTTTAATTGATATATTAATCGATTACTTAAATAATCGATAGCTGCAGCCCTACCAACAAACCCCTTCGCTTGGCACAGACTAACGCAGGTGTAGTTTTACATTGTGCCTGAAAATGTTTTGATTGTTTTCTTTATTGATCAGTTTTATTATTGCTTGTTTCAATTACCTTTGTAGAGCATATTGAACCTGTTGATGAAATAATAACTTCCAATCAATTCTTGTTACTTCCCTAAATGTCGGGCCATGCCAATTGGGTATGATCCAGATTTTAGTCTAATATCTGCAGACAAAGCAGCGATGAAAAAAACTTGGCAGGAGACAAAGGTCGCAACTCAGTTCAGATGATTCACACTGACAAAACTCTAACAGGGATTTGGCCAGAGGCTACTTTCTAAATAGAGCTGCCCTGTATTTGAGATTAAAATACATGCAGCAGAGCGGATCCCTTGAGACAAAGCATCTTATTTGGCCAAAGCTGCTCATCAGACAGATGATGTCAGAGTAATTCAAGTTTTTTTTTTAATGCTGCTTGTCTCATGTATTTTGATATTTCCTAATACTGTATTGACATTCTTTTGGTTCATTTCATTCTACAATCTATGATGCTTCTTTATGAATAGACTACTACAATGAGACTAAAGCCTTGTTCAGACTGGCAGCCAAAATCAGATTTTCAGCCCATCCAGATTGAAACAGTCACAAAGCAGAGAAATCAGATTTTTGTGTGAGCTAGTTAATATCAGATATGGACAAGATGCTTCTCAGTCTGAACAGCTGAGATGGCTTTTGAATAGGGATGTACCAAATACAAAATTTTTGGCCGAAACAAAAAACAAATATTGAAAACACTTCGGCGAAAACCGAAAGGCCGAAAAATACGCATGTTTAAAAAAAAAAAAAAAATGGTAACACTTTACAAAACTGGTCCCTTAATTAACATTAATTAACGCATTTTTAGACAATAATTAATGTTTATTTAACATTATAATAATACATATAATCACTCATCTAACATTAATTGATATATGAATTAATCTTAGTGAATGTGGTAACTCATGGTAAGTGCCAAAGTGCAATTTTTTGTATGTAACTGTTGAAGTCACCTTTAATAATGATTGTTTTCAATAGACAAGTTTCCTGAGCGAAACATGGGCGGCGCCATCTTTGACGCTTTCTGCTCCGGACTTCCGGTTTAGACAGAACAACATTAAGTTTGGCTGAACTATGTAACAATTGGTGCATGTGCAAAACAGCTCAATGAATCACAATTTATAAAATTATTAGAAAAATAATAACAAAGGTTGAGCATAAGTCAAGGCTTCCATCATCAAGCTAGAATACGCGTAGTCTTGATACATGTCCATCAAAATAAGTGTTGTTGTGAGGCACATCAAGTTGTCTTCTCTTGCCTAACAGCCTTTTTCACCTGTCAACAAACAAACAAAAGACGTGTAACACTTGCATTTATGCATTTAGGGTAATAAGCCCGCTCTATGACTTGTAGTAGATGAGTGTTTGTTTTCCATTTCTTTATTGCTGTATAGCTACATTTAGCTAAGCTAATGATGTCTCAGCTGTGAAGCAACACACAGAAATGTAGTCAAATTGAACATAATTGTACCAGTTATTGCTTTTTGGTGGCACTGTCTTGGTTCCACATCTGCCTTCAGGAACCCAAAATTCCGTTATTCATGTATTAGGACACATTCAACTTTGTTGATGTGCAGGACACTTGGAGCTTTTCAGGTCCCTGATTGCTCTTCTATCAACTTCCATTAAATCAATAAAACACAAAATTGTTTTGGTTGTGGCGACTTTCAGCCATTTCCTCATGTTGTCCTCCTATGTCGTGATGATGGAAGATGGATGTGCATTTCCAAATTGTCTATTTGTATGTCCAAGCCCTTGTGTTCAGATCCCCAGTTTGAGTAACTTTTGATGGCTTTTGTTTGATCCCCTGGCCTTTTGTTTGTACTTTGTGTTTTTGTTAATTATCATAAACCATTTATGAGTTCACTGCCACCCTGCCTTGCCTCCCTGCTGTTTTCCCTTCGTTTGGGTCCACCTCGTCCTTGAAACCTGACACTTATGGACCTGTTCATGTGCAGCACAAGCGCTCTATCAAGGACTAATTTGACACATTGCCATTTTCAGATGTAATAAGGCCAGAAGAAGCACAGATTCAGTTTACAAGAATGCTTATTAGCAGTCTCTTAGATTTATTCATTCTTTTCATTGTTTTCTAATTTTCACCTGTTTTGTTTATTCACTACATGTAATAAATACAGCTATGTAACTAAACTAATCATCGATGGTATACAGAGGATATGTAGACATTATCATGGTTACCTCAGTTGGATTCCTTTCCTTTTCATAGTCCGTAAGTAATTGTGCAGTACTTGCTTCAAAGCCGCTTCATAGTACACCTGAACAGCCATGTAGGTATCCATTTCGGAACACAGTCGTCAATTTCCACCACCATTGTTAAGGTTTCAGAGTGTGCCAAACATTGATGCCTAAAGGGTTTCTCCCACCACATATCCCAGCTGTCACACAGTGACATTTTTTTCTGAGGGCTTTCTAGTTAGCTGTAGCCTATTAGCAACAAAAGGCATTCTTCGTCATGAATGAAGAACCACTATAACCAGTGAACAAAAGGATTGCCTTCCTGTTGGCTGAGTTAGCCTGCAGCCTTTCTCACTCCACTCCTCTGCTACTAGATGTCATTGCATTATTGATCAAGACTTTGTGAGATCAGTAGAATGGTAGGTGTTGGTGATGAGCTCAAACAAAGCACAGAAATAGTAGATTTGAAGGACTTCATTAAACAATAGTATTTAGTTTAATTTATAGTGCTGTCAGGCGATTGAAAAATATTTAATCTAATTAATCAAAATTTAATATATTCTTAAAGGAATCCACAGACAGAAAAAATTGTAGTTCTTAAAAGATACGTGGTATTACAAGTAAAAATAATTTGATTTTGAAACGCCTCTTGATGTTTTCGTTTTTATACAATTTGTAAAATTAGTTTAACTAGTGGGTCGCCATTGTTGTTGAAGTCGCAGGGCAGTGATGTCACCTGGTTACGCTGCCGGGCTTCCGGAGTATGACTCTAGCGACATAAACATGACATCTGTTCAACCCTTTCAATTTGAACCCAAGATGAACATTAATGAGTATGACAGCACTGTCCATATTTCACAAAATGAGCAGCAAAAGCAAAATGAACAGGAAAGACGGGATGAGACGAGACGGGAGTAGGACAAAACCGGTGTTCTACAAAAATGTGCTACACTGGCAAAACATCTACAAGAGGCAAATTTGACACCCAAAGTACTACCGTGCGCTTTCAGCTTGTTTTGTTTAGATACATACAGACAAAACATACTAAAGATGCCTTAAAAATATGTATTAATATCAAGTAAGGGTGGTTTAAATATGCTATGTTACTAATGTGGTCAACAGGTCAACAATCTGCTTTAAAGCTACGGCAGGAAAACACAATGCATAAAAGTTTGAGAGGGAGAAACATGAAAAAAAGTATTTTGAGGCAATGAAAAGGTAATAAAGACTCAATAAATACACAAATAGTAAGTACTCGCCGCTTTTAACCGATGAGCGCATGTGTTGAACGTCTCGCCGCATAGAAGGAATTGCAGTAACCCGGTAGGATACGTTGTGTAACAGTTTCATCACCCCGAGTGTCCATAAAACATGGCGCCCTCCGTATGTCAAGACATATACTAGATATTATAGATTTTTAAATCGATGGCAATATTTTATGTGTTTCTAATAACATATTTTAGTAAAAGAACAATTGCGGCCCATTAGAGCTTGCAAGTTTTTAAGTCCTAGGTTCCCTTTGAAGTCCCTAAATTCTATGGCATAGCAAAATTGTAGTGTATGGCTAATGAAATTAATACACTGAAAAAGGAAGATTTTAAATCCAGGTTTTTATTGGTGATGTGAAGCAATGCATCTTTCCAAAAATAAGTCAAGCATGAAACTTTCACTGTGTTTCACAAATGAAATTCAGAAGATGAAAAAAGGGCGGCACGGTGGCTGAGTGGTTAGCACATCTGCCTCACAGTTCTGAGATCAAGGGTTCAATCCCGGGCTTCGCCCTTCCTGTGTGGAGTTTGCATGTTCTCCCCGTGCCTGCTTGGGTTTCCTCCGGGAACTCCGGTTTCCTCCCACATCCCAAAAACATGCATGGTAGGCTGATTGAACACTCTAAATTGTCTGTAGGTATGAGTGTGTGCGTGAATGGTTGTGTGTCTCCTTGTGCCCTGCGATTGGCTGGCGACCAGTTCAGGGTGTCCCCTGCCTACTGCCCGTTGTTAGCTGGGATAGGCTCCAGCACCTCCGCGACCCTCGTGAGGAATAAGCGGCATGGAAAATGAATGAATGAATGAAAGATGAAAAAAGGCTAAGAAAACCACTTAGGCCATAACAATATTAAAAAATGCAGGACAAATATAGATCTCAAGTAGATGCATAGGCAGACTCAATTCAAAACAAATACTAAAGTTGAATCAATACAGCAGTTCAAAATGAGTACTACCAGTATAACACGGCTACAAATAAGACATCAAGAACAAGGGGCGTCATTTTATTTTCATCACTGCAGTTCTCAAAGATGGCTTGAAAGTGGCTTTTGACTACGCTATCTGAAATTCCTCATTTGTCCTTGTCTTAAAAAATTGACCTTTTGCAAAAGCCCAGTCCCCCTTGGTTATGGCTGCTAAGCAGACAAGCTTCGTGACTCCAACGCCAATGCCAGAGCAGGCAGACGTATACGTTTTAAGTGATTTATTTCAGAGCAATACCAGTGAAACATCCTCCACACTGAGGTTAAAGGATTTACATTATGCAGCAGAGGGTTATACTGAAAATAAGAAAAAGTTGAATCAAGCTATCAAGGCAAAAGCACACAGGTTCAACACTTAAAGCATGCAAAAGTTTGGGATACTAAGGTGTCCGTTCACAAAATGTTGCATGAAAAAAATAAGTTCAAGGCGCTTAAGGATACTATGTTAGCGAACTCATAGAACGGACTGCGAACTAAGACAATGAAGCTAACCAAGTTTAGCTAATTGAAGGTCCAGTTGTGTTTTTGGCTTTGGGAAGGAAAAGAAGCGCACTCCTGCAGATAAACTCTTTGGGTCTACCCAAACACACAGCATTCAATCTCTGCACCAATGCTGACAGCACTCCTGTAATGAGTCACATGACAAATTTGGGACGGAAAATCACAAGCAGCACTCAATTTGGACATTTAGGGATGTACGTAGTTCCCATGCGGTGTACTCACTTTTTTGCCAGGGGTTAAGATATCAATGGCTATATTTTGAGTTATTTTAAGGGGAAAATAAATGAACTCTATTATATGAGCTGCACACAAACTACTTTTTATTGTGTCAAAGTGTCATTTTGTCAGTGTTGTCCCATTAAAGGATATACTTAAATATCTGCAGAAATGCAAGGGGTGTACTCACTTTTATGATACACTATAGTAGGGTTGTTCCGATCATATTTTTTTCGTTTTAGTTTGAGTATCTGCCGATCCCGATATTTCCCGATCCGATTGCTTTTTTTTGCTCCCGATTCAATTCCAATCATTCACGATAATTTTTCCCGATCATATACATTTTGGCAATGCATTAAGAAAAAAATGAATAAAACTCGGACGAATATATACATTCAACATACAGTACATAAGTACTGTATTTGTTTATTATGACAATAAATCCTCAAGATGGCATTTACATTATTAACATTCTTTCTGTGAGAGGGATCCACAGATAAAAAGACTTGTAATTCTTAAAGGATAAATGTGACTTTGTATATTGTGACTAAATATTGCCATCTAGTGTATTTGTTGAGCTTTCAGTAAATGATACTGTAGCCCTGCCCAAATGCATGATGGGAAGTGCAACCATGACTGTGCGTAGTGCTACCAATTGATATATCATCTCTGCGTTGGGAAATAACATAGGGTGTTAAGAAAAAGATCAATTACTACCTTGCTTCCCCACATTGCTTCCCATGATATTTCTAATCGTAGGGAGAGGGATTGTAAGGCTTTAGCAAATTATAAAAAGGCTCCAAAGGCTGCCAAAATTCACTCTATTCATTTTACGCTCCTTTTAACTCTCTATATCGGTAAAACGGCGTCATTACAGATTGAGCGCGACAATGCGTGAGTGGGTCGTGCAGCGCATGCATTAATTGCGTTAAATATATTCACTTGATACATTTAAAAAAAAATTAATTACCGCCGTTATCGGGGTAAATATGATAACCCTTCCTTAAGCCTAAACTAAAGACTCTGGATGAGTGTAACATATTACGTCTGTAACGTTAAATACAATTAGAAAACGATTTAATCAAAAAAAAAAAAATTTTTTTAAAAGGCATGTCCGATATTTTTTTGCCGATTCCGATACCAGTGATGTCACAGATTACTTGAAAAAGTAATTTTATTACTGATTACTGATTGCTCCTCAAAAAAGTAATCTAGTTACTTTACTGATTACTGTATTATCAAAGTAACTAAGTTACTTTAAAAGTAATATGTCAGTTACTTTTCCCAATTTTTCTCCCTTTGCTGCCACAACAGAAACATTTCATCGCATGTAATTGAATTTTTTCAGATAAGGCTTTATCTTCGAGTTAGCTGGGGTTTAATGGAGTTGATTTCAACCACCACTGACTTGCGCTAGCTCAGCCACTCCAGGCCCCTAAAACTAACAAATAACTGACAAACTTCACAGAATTTGTTCAAAACAACTCCAACGACTAATTAAACCCCCACTAGCTCGAAGATTAAGCCTAATGTCAAAAATTGTGAACTCCCCTTTAACATAAAGACCTAGCCGTTAAAATGCTGTCTATAAAAGTTGTAAAGCAATAAGACAAACAACAAAAACAAATGAAATGAACAAGAATCCTACAAAGTATTTCATAATGCATTCAGTATAGGCCAAAAGTTTGGAGACACCTCAAGGGTGGACACTTTGAAGAATGTACAATATAAAACCTGTTTTCAAGAACATAATTCCTCATGTTCATTCATAGTTTTAATATTTTCACTGAGAATTTACAATAGGAGTGAAAATATATAAAAAGCACAAATGATGAGGCGTGTCCAAACTTTTGACTCGCTCTTTTGTCATCCCACACACACACACACACACACACACACACACACACACACACACACACACACACACACACACACACACAACGTCACACTCCGCCTATGGTTACAAACTATAACTATAAAATGTACGTAAAGGCTGGTTACAAACTGTAAAAGTGCTGGCTTTCTGGTACCTGTTGGCTTTGTTTCGATTTTTGTCGCGTTGTGCTGTAATTCCAAGTGGTTCCTTGAATTAGATGTAGAGTTATTAGCGGTCGACTGCCCTTTTGAGCCAGTGCAAAATTTGCAACGCACAGAGATATTTTTTGTCATCTTTACTGGAGAGAAATGTGAAGTCATGGCTCTATGTCCAATAAGCAAATGCAGCCGTTTGTGGTTCTTCTCCTACGTCTTCCACTGTTAGCATCCTGAGAGGTAGCCAGTTGTTTGTTAGCCGCCAACAGCGCTCATAGCATGGTAAAACACGTGAGCCGCCCCCCGATGAGAAAACGTGACATCCAACGAAGATACTTTTGTCATCTTTACTGGACAGAAATGTGAAGTAATGGCTGCCTCGTCAGAATGCTATGTTGTTGGCCGCCGTGGCAGACAGCGGTCAGCCTCAAACAGCACCGTAAAACACGTGACCCATTTTTTTTTCCCCGATGAGAAATGCTCTTCGTACATGACTACAGTATTCTTCATTCTACATACATTATGAGGACAAAAACAAAATAGTAACGCACGGGCACTAGGGAAACTAACTTTAATCGGATAACTGCCTTGGAAAAATTAACACGTTAGATTACTCGTTACTGAAGAAAGTAATCAGATTACACTGACAACACTGTCCGATACTTTGAAAATGACGTGATCGGACCCGATCGAACGGCATCCCGATCGATCGGGAAATCTCAACACTGTGGGTTAGCTTCCATATAGCAGACATACAAGGAAAAGTATCTGAACCTTTTGGAATATCTCACATTTCGGCATAAAATCAGCATCAAATGTGATCTGATCTTTGTCAAAATCACACAGATGTAAAAACAGTGTCTGCTTTAACTAAAACCACCCAAACATTTATGGGTTTTCATTTTTAATGAGGATAGCATGCAAACAATTACAGAAGGGGGGAAATATGTAAGTGAACCCTCTGCCTAAGGAGACTTAAAGAGCAATTTAAACCAATTTTTACCAAACAATTTAAGTCAGGTGTGGGCCAAATCACTGATGAGTGGTTTAAAGCTGCCCTGCCCACTATAAAACATACACCTGGTAAGAATTGTCTTGATGAGAAGCATTGTCTGATGTGCATCATGGCTCTGTCAAAAAAACTGTCTGCGATCAAGGATTGTTGATTTGTATAAAGATGGAAAAAGATACAAAACCATCTCA